>NC_056732.1:1601745601-1601763101 GCF_019279795.1 Protopterus annectens
ATTCTTGCAGTGCTCACACCTTTAATGATCATTGCTCTAATCATTACTCTACAAGTATTATTACAACAACCTATGGCCTTGGGTTGGGCAGTGTATAATTACAGCCTTTTTATAGGTACTTTACACCTTCTCTTACCTGGAAGACTTGTGGAGAGAATGTTTGTTAATACTACCTTACTGTTTCTATCCATATTCACATAGTCAGTGTTACATATGTGGACTCATACTGTGTGTTTGAGTGTGTGTGTGTGTGTGTGTGTGTGTGTGTGTGTGTGTGTGTGTGTGTGTGTGTGTGTGTGTGTGTGTGTCACACTCTGCCTTGATTTCTATCAGTCACCCTGGTTATTGTTAGCAGGGACCGGTAGCTGTGACAGCATGACACTTTTGAACACTTCTTGGGGGAGACCACTTGGTGTATGTACTTATCTTGCTGTCATTTGCAGCCCTGGGGTTGGACCATGGCTTTTGGACATAGTATAACTACAGCCTTCTTATAGCTACTTTATACATTCTCTAACCTGGAAGACCTGAGGAGGGAATGTTTGTTAACACTACCTGACTGTTTCTACACATATTCACAAAACACTGGTTGAAATTATGCATACAGCTTACTAGCACTCCCGGGATTTGAACTGTGACTGTTTCTGCTAAAAATACAAGTTTGTGTTTCATCAGAAGGAGCTATTGTGAAACTGCTGTTTTTTTCCTTGAATGATTCCTGTCTCATTCTCTCTTTGTTGTACAATCTGACCTTGTAATTGCAACATTTTTATACATAAATTCCTATACATACCTTTTGACATAGCACAGTGTGGAGAACAGTGGTTAACACAACATTACTATTTAGATATTTATTTATTTTATTTATTTATTTTTAATTTATTTTACATTTATTGACCTGGATAGTTCGACTGGATACATGTCCATTTTCAGCGGAGGCCTGGGGAGAAAAGCTCCAAGATAGTAATTCACATTGAACATTTAATAAGTGCTAGTTTCAAGTAGATTACAGTCATAAGCAATACCAGCATTTAGCACATATAGTACTAACTTATTATAAAACACTTTACAAAACATAACATTATTTTCAAAGTTAAACATACATAACATTACATTCAGGTTTAAGACACACTGAGCATCAGTTATACAATTGAAATGGAGTGGTAGAAAAAGTTAGAAGTAGTTGAAGGTAAGGCACCTAAGAAATAGAGAGGTCACTGGTCGGGGTTAGTGCAAGGACATAACCAATGAGTTTTGAAGTATTTCTTGAGTTTGTTTTTGAATTGAGTTAGTGAGGGTTCTAGGTTCAAGTTAGCTGTGAGTCTGTTCCATATTTTTCTAACAGAGTTGGCAGAGAGTCCCCAGCTGAGTAGTTGGATTTGTATGTTTGAACTAGGAGTTTAGTGGATGATCGCAGTGGCTGGGTGCTGGTGTAGGGGCTGATAATATTTTTTAGTGCAGGTGTATTTTCTGGTTGGTAAAGGACTTTATGTGCCACTATTAGCTGGTTGAACTGCAGTAGGCTTGGCAGTTCAAGCCATTCTAGGTGATTTAGGTTGTGACAGTGGTATGTCCAGTAGGCTGTGCCAGTAGCAAATCTGGCAATGTGGTTATAGCAGAATGATAGTTTATTAAGATTTGTTTTGTTTAAGTTGGAGAACAGAGGTGACACATAGAGAAGAGTTGATAGCAGATGGGAATGGGCAATTGCAGTTCTAGCAAGTGGGGTAAGGAAAGGTTTGATTCTGTAAAGTGAGCCAAGTTTTTTATTACTGGTTTTGATAGTTTGACTGATATGCACATCAAACTTCAGGTTGTTATCAACTATGACACCCGGTAGTTTAGTGTGGGCTTCTGGGGAGATGATAGTGCCATATCTTGGTGTGTGACATTTTTAATATCAGTTAATCTCGTGTCTTATAGTGGCACTAACTTTGTCAGATGAGACTTGATTGTTTAATGCTTTCAGAGCTATAGTTGCTATGCATAACCTGTGCACATTTCAGTTCATACCATACCAAAGTAAAGTCCAGAGTTTTAAATTTTATTGACAGGCAATTACAGTTTTATTTATATGCAACCTATGGAACAAAAAAGTGGTGAAATAGTGCAAAAAGAAATAACTGATAAACCAAAAATGCACCACCAGGGTTTCTGGACTCCACACAGCTTTATTAGTAAGGTTAAGCACTTTCATCAGTCAAGGTTGACTTCATAAGAACAAGAAACACAGTTAAGGAAAAAATTAAATAGTATAAAATCACAATCATTGGCTAAAATTAAACCAATCACCATTCATTGTTTTTGAAAATAAAATTTACCAATTCTAAAAAACTCTTTTCTTTACACCATAAAATTATTTTTTTGTACACAACAATAAAGAAGATAAACATTTATGCATACCTATCCATTAGATACACAGGCTGGACTTTGGTAAACAGTTATTGATATGAATACTTACACATGCCAGGGACATCACCCCTCTGCTTTGCTTCTTGAACCCACTGGCCAAGAGCTCCCTCTTCCTCTGCTTCAAGTCAACATAGTGGTGCCGGACCTGCTCACCAGTCCGAGGGGATGCCAGTTGCACTGGTGAAGTCATGGGCAAGACTTTCCCAGGGCTACGCTTTATATTGGGAGCCCTGGTACTAGTCCTGCAGCAGTCTCACATCATGGTTTTTAACAAGAAGTCCTACCATGACCTTGGATTTCTGTATGCCCCAGCACTGCACCCGAAAGTGCATGCCCTTTCCAACACCTACCATATTGCCTACAGTGGAGAGCTACAACCAGTTATGAGCTGTATTCCCACCTGCAAGTTTTAAATATGGCCAATTTCCTGCCCTTTGCCGTGATTGGACAGTTTTGAATATTTTGAGCTAAGCTAAGCTACTGGCAAACCTGCTTAGCTAAGGTTGGCAGTGCTTAAAGGGGCAGGTTCAGCACTGCTTACCAATGAGTAAATCCACTTAGCTGAGCTACTCATTGCTTAGCATTCATATTTACACAATGCTTACACCCCGGTCAGCACAGCTGTGCAATGCTTAGCATTGCTTATGTTTTATTGTATGGACTATAAACTGTATGGGATTAATTCTTCATTTCTGACATATTATAATTTTGTTTACCTTCCCTGACATCACCCAATGTGCTTTTATTACATTTATTCTTGTGTGAATATACTGTATGGGACACTTGCGTTTATATAGGAGTTTCACAAGTTTATTAGACTGACACCTCACATTTGGACCTACTACACTACTCTGGTTAACAAATATATGTTATTTACTACCTAATTATTAAAAAAAATAAATTATATACTGCTTTCACATGCAAATGCTAATTGGCTTTACTGGGGATCAAATGGGGAACAACTACTTGCAAAGCGAACGCTCTAACCACTTCACTATTTCCGCATTGCTATGCTTTGGAGTATATACTTATGGTCCTTATGATGTGTAAGCTAGGCTGAGCAGAACTAAGCGATGTGCACACCTGCTCAGCTACACTTAAACTTTATTGCAGACTGAAAAAAAAATTTAAACTGTTATGTTTTATTTTTGTACTGTAGGGGTATGCACATTGCTTTCTGCAACATTATCTGTTGGGGGGGGGGGCTGTGCTTTTCAAATGGTGATGATATGACAGGCTTTGCATTTGAGAGGTATGCTCCATGGACACTAACAGTGTCTGCCATACCTCCAAATTGTACAGATTGCCAGAGAATGTCCAGATTTTTGCCTTATATTTTTGGTCCATTCTTCATAGAATTGTGGCCTTCTGGCAGATTAGTAACAAAGGAAATAATGACAGAATTTGCGATTTACACTTCATACCCTTTGTGTACTTCATGCTAATGCGAAGCCTGTCAATCTATTGACTTTGTACGTTTGTGAGAGCAATATCTCACATTTCTCTATGGCTTTGTCCGGATTACTTGTCTGGTTGACAAGTAATGATGTCCAAGGACACTCTTGCTATATTTAAATTGCTGTACAGCAATTATGGAGTGCAGGGGGCACGTGTATACTGAGAGCACTGGTCTGAGACACACCCCCTGCACTCGTACACACAGACCATATCTGTTTAAGAGTAGAGCAGTGCACCTTCATGAATATGCAAGGCGAGCTGCTGCTCTACACGGACATTGTCAGTCGTGTGCAAGAATAACTATCCCGGGGCATGAATATAGCTAGCTGATTTGAATCACCTTGATTATGAGTCTAGATTAAAAACTTTAAACCTGCATTTTCTTTCTCCTACTAAAAGGTGAGGGGTGATTTCCTAAATAACTTCCTCTTCACTAGCACGGTTTTGACCAAAATGTAATGTAATTAGGAGTTTTTTTACAGAATGTACAGTTCCTTAATGGAATGGTTTGTTAACTGAACTGAGGAAATTGATTACATTGATACTTTTTAAGAGGGAATTGATGTTTGTTTTGGTGTGAAGAAATACATGAATTAATAATGTATTCTCCAGAATTGACTTACCAAGTTTTGTCCACGCATCTTATGATTTATGATGAATGTATATTTTAATGGATACATGAGTGTGTGTGTGTGTGTGTGTGTGTGTGTGTGTGTGTGTGTGTGTGTGTATTTGCGTGTGTGTGTGTGTGTGTGTGTGTGTGTGTTATGTATGCGTACATATGAATGAGCTTTTTGTGTATATCTGAGCTAAATAAAGGATTGTGGAATTTCTGAAATTGTGTTTCTATTTTGTTTCTTTAGTGTACATGTACTGGGTGTTTATATATATATATATATATATATATATATATATATATATATATATATATATATATATATATATATATTCTGTCAGTCTATATTTATAGTATGTGGCTACTAAAGGATGTCAGTGCTAACAGACAATTAAAGGAAGAATTGGTAGTTACGTATTATAGGTTCATAGGTTCATAGGTAGGTACTAGGCTATCTGCCCGAGGGCATTTATAAGCCTAGCCAGTGTGTCGGCTTTCGCCACCTCATTGATTAATTAACTGATCCTCTGTCAAGCAGAGCCAATGAAGTGATCCCAGGGGTTTATTTTCTGTTACCCATCCACTCATCAAGGTTTCTCTTGAAGAGTGTTTATGAGGGGCTCTGCCTAATGTAGTTTGTAATTTTGTTCCAAAGCTTGGTGAGTCTCTGTGACAGGAATCTATCCCTCCAGCATGTTCTGTTTATTGTTGTGGTGAGGTTTAGCTCACTAGAGTGCGTGGCTTGCAGTGACTTGGATTTCTTTATGTCCATCAATTCTGAGTTGGACATGGCTTTGTAAGTCAGGCAGAGATTACCTCTGAGTAAGTGATATGCCACTGAGTACAGCCGGAGTTTTTTCAGTCGGGCTGCATAGGACATATGTTTGAGGCCAGCAATCCTCTTGGTGAGGTACTTTTGTGGTCTCTCCAGCTGTTGGAAGTGTCTTGTGAGGTACATCCCAAATGGGGCATTGTACTCTATGATGGGTCTGATGAGTGACGAGTAGAGGGGCACTAAAACCTCTTTATTTCTAGATGCAAACCCTTTAGTAATTAGATGGGCCACATAGAAGGATTTCCTAACTACTTTGGCAATATGATTGTCAAAGAAGAGATTACAATCTACTTGAGTAGGTAGGGTTGGGAGGGTGGCCTAATGGTTAAGGTGTTTGCCTTACAAACACAAGGTACAGGGCTTGAGTCTCACAAGGGATAATTGGCTAGGCTTAAAATAGCTTGCAAGGGTAGTTAGCCTAGTACTAATCTATGAATCTATATGGGTCCCCAGATCTCTTATTACATCTTCTGTATTAAGGGGGCTGCCACCTATGTGGTAATTCGTGGGTGTTTTTTTTCCCCAAATGGGATGACTATGCATTTTTTGGCATTTTGCTTGAGGCCATGATTTTGACATCAGGTGTCCGTTTCAGTAAGGCCCTTTTTGAGGATGTCCGTGTCAGCCGGAGAGTTAATTATGTCTCCCAGTTTGCAGTCATCATTGAACTTGGTTAGCCATAGTCCTCCTGTGTTTGCCTGTACATCTGAGAAGTATATGCCAAACAGTAGGGGTCCCAGGACCGAGCCTTGCGAGATACCACTTGTGACTGGTTTAGAGTCGGACCTGAAGCCTGCTATTCTTACTGTGTGAGTTCTGTCTATAAGCCAGATGGCAACCCATCTCGTGATGTAGGGGTTTATGTTCAGGCTGGTAAGTTTTTCTGTAATACCTGAGTGGGGAATAGTGTCGAAAGCCTTGGCGAGGTCAAGGTAGGCTGTGTGAACAACCTTTCCCTCGTCTATGGCCTTGGTGACTGTCTTGAAGAAGTTAACCAGATTTAGTAGGAATGATCTAGCCTTAACAAAGCAGAACTGGGTCAGGTCAAGTTTTGGAGGTTCCCAATGTCTTTGTTAATGAGTTCCATGATGATGTGCTCCATAGCCTTGCATACCAGGCTAGTCAGGCTTATGGGGTGATAGTTACCAGGGTCAGTTGTGGCCCCTCATTTGTGGAGTGGAATAACCGTTGATTTGCGCCATTTTATGGGCACGTAGCATATGGAGAGGCCGAGGTTGAACAGTGTATTTAGGTGGGGGGTTAGTTCGTTCTGTAGTTCATGCAAGACGCAGCCTGGGACACCATCTAGCCCCATTAATGCTGTGTTTTTGGCTTTTGAAAGGGCTATTTTCACCGGTGCATCTGTAATTTCTGGGACACTATACTTTTCTGGTATTGTTGTGGGCCCTTTTGGGGGTGAAGTTTGCACTGAATCTATCTGCCAGGATGTTGGCAATATCAGTAGGTTCAGTATATTTTGTGCTATTTTGCACTAGTTCAGTGCATATCTGTGAGTTGCCACTTAGATTCTTAACATAGCTAAAGAAGGCTTTGTGGTTATCTTTTGAATCCTTGGCTACTTTTCTTTAGAAGTTAGCTTTGGATGATTTTATGACAGACCTTAGTTTCTTACTGATACTGATCAGGGATGTCTTTTCTTCTTGGGATTTGCTTTATTTCTGAACTAGTTTCCTCCTTCTATTGTATAGCCTGTTTATTGCAGGGGTCCACCAGACTGGTTTCCTTCTCTTAGAGGAGTGAGTCTTGGTTTTGCTAGGGATGGCATGATCCATGCATCCTTGTAGGTGCTCATAGAGTGCATTTGTAAAGGTTTCTGCATCTTGGGCAGCATTATCCTTTAGCGTGGGGGCTGTGAAACTTACTGCCTCTGTCTTAAGTAAGGTGAAGTTTGCTTTAGAAAGGTTTTTTACTGTGGTTTCCTTAGCTGGGGGTGGTGGTGGGGTGTGGACATCCAGAGTGATTAGTTTATGGTCTGATCTAACCAGTGACGGGTTGACCTCTGGTGTGATACACCTTTCGCCCATGTTTGTGATGACCAGGTCCAATATGTTTTCACCTCTGGTAGGGAGTTTATCAGCTGATCCAGGGCATTTGAGTTGATGAATTCCATGAAGTGCTGGGCCTGGGAGTTTGTACTCAAGTAGTTTTCCCATTAAGAGTAGGGTAATTGAAATTGCCCAGTATCAGGGTGTTTGGTAGGACCGTCATGTTTTCTAGTGTCTCCAGAAAGGTGGAGTTGTGGTCCTGGGTCATGGAGGGTGATCTGTAGCAGGCCACAATTTGCATTGAGATTTTCCTGATATTAGTTGCACATGGATGATCTCAGAGGTATGCTGTGCCACTAACCTGGAGGTGTAGGTATCCTTGATGACTATGGATACACCCCCTCCTTTTGTGTTTCGGTCCATTTTCTGTGGCTGAAACGTGTGGTACAAGTTGTAGCCCGGTAGTGCTAGGGTGCTCTCTGGAGCCTTGAACCAGGTTTCAGTTACTGCACAGATGTAAACGTTCTCCATACTGTGGAGTGCTTCAAGCGCGTGCATTTTGAGATTTAAACTCCTGGCATTGAGTAGCATAACCCTCAGGTTTTTATTAATTGTGCTGTTTATGGAGTTGGGTTTGACTTTTGAGCCTTGCCTAAACAAAGCACTATGGGGGCAGAGCCTTGGCCAGTATTCAAAAGCCTAGGGATGACAGGTGCAAGCCATCTCTTGCGAAGCAACATGGCTTGTCGAGCATGCCATCCCAGGTTGACAGACACTAGATCCCCTTTGAATGATACCAGAAGCTTAGCCTATTGTTGAAATTGATCATTTTTTTCTTTATACTGAGGTATAATTCTTAGTGAGGGCAGGATGCTACTCAGGGTCAGGGTCATACCAGCCTGGGCTACATGATCAGAGAGCTCTTCCATGTCTCTTTTTATGTAGTCCAGGGAGGTACGTCTCAGGTCATTCACACCAACATGAACTATCGCAACCACTTTCCAAATCTGTAAAAATTCTTGAAATTATGGGCAAACAACTCATTGTCCTTAATTTCACAAATTTTGACAAATTATTAACCTGGATGCGATGATATCTAGATACCCATTTTTATCTCCAATCGCTGCCAGTCCCGATCATTTCCTCTTGAGTACTAATGTGAATGCATTGGTTGTGGAGACTGACTGGTGTCCAGCTCCTGTACTGCTTTGCTACCCTTCTTTAACATTGCTCTTGAGGGGTGGAGGACACAACACACACACACACACACACACACACACACACACACACACACACACACACAAGCCATTGAATGTGTTGGAGCTCTCACCTTGTCATTCATAGGGCTACTGTCAATGTACAAAGTGTGTGAGGCCACAGATTTAAGGAAAAAGTCACTCAGCGTACTCGGGAAATTGAGAGCTTACGGCCAAGTAAATATTCAACCTCAGACTCCTCATAGAAGGTAAGACTCTGTCAAAGCTTGAACGATGGGTAAGGTAATGCGTGCATTCATTTGGGAATTAGTAGATAGTGAACATAATTTATATCCTGTCAAGTCAATTGTCCTCTTCAATATGAGTGGGTTTTGATAGTACCAAAAAACAATTACTGTAAACATTCAATGGGACAAGTGGATAACATTTGGGTACTTATGTGTTGACAATATCATAACATTGTACGGATTTTATATCAGTGTGTATTCAACTGGCCTGTGAAGACAGATTTGCAACGTGGTTGCTATAGTACATTAGTACCAAAGAATCTGTTGAAAACAAAAGCTATAAGCTGTCATCAGAAATGAATAGCAATTTTTTGCAGTGAAATATGTAGATTTATCTGTATCCCACACCATATTTTTTGAAGTCAGATGCATTGCAGTATGAACCTATATAGTTTAAACATAAATATCCATCCATATGTTTTCTGATAACCTAGTTTGTGTGTTAAAATAGAATATAATAAACTACAAGTTTTCCTGAGACAATACTTTTCACAAACCTAACACTGTATACCTTTAGAAACATGGCACTGGATTCCAAAATAATGTACTGAGAGCAGAGTAAAGTGCTGCTCTGAAGTAGTGGACATTTACAAGTTTCAGAGATGTCAAAAGATGATCCACAGATGCTAAATGCAGTTCTGGCACCAGTTATTGTTAGGGACAAACCTTCCTGCATGATGGCTAAGTCATTTGGGGATTCAATAACTGCCCCTAGCTTGCAGTCATCTCAAACTTATTTGGCCAAAGCCCTTTGGTATTTCCTTCTATTTTTGAGATGTATATGCCAAACAGAAAAAGTTTCAGCACTGAACCCTGGGTGACACCATTGGTGACTGGTCTCTTCCCCCATTTTGATCTTCTGCATCCTGTGAGCAAGCGTACATGTATGCATTCTTTGATTCACCTTCCTGATTGCATTAACCTGATTTGTATTAAATTATATTCCTTGTATAATACAGCACCACTTGTTAGAATGTGTTTTACATTTGTAATTTGGAACAGTCTTCTAGTAAGCAATGAAACAAAATGTATGAACAAATAATGACTAAACTATCCATTTCAGAAAATTTCAACCATAAAAGGCCACTGAAACTTCTGTCATTACAATCCAGCAATATTAGTAAATATGCAAAATCTATGCAGAAGTAAGCCATCTACACAATTCCACATTAAAGGGATCTGTAACTAATGATGAGGTTGCTGCTAGCAAATGACTTTATATTCCATTGTTTCATCTACAAATAAAGTGCCTGTTACCTTGAAGAATACACTGCCTATGCTACATTAAAAAAATGACAAGCTAGTAATTTTGTAATGGATGGCAAACTGATAGAAACGTAGTTACTAGATAACTCATCCAAAGGAGGACATTCATAGGACTGCAGCATCCACTCCCTTTAAAGTACAACACAGTACAGTATTAGTGATCTATCTGCATACTGTAGGAGTAGAACCCACAGCCTTTTGCATCAAAAGCAAGTATACTACCTGTTGCACTACTAACATCACAAACAACTTAGCATAAGTAGCACTAAACTTCTCTTCCCCTGAAGCTCTCAGCTCCTTGTAAAATCCACTCAACTAAATCTCTCAACTTTTTAGCACAAGAAATCTGGAAAAAGCCAAAATTTATGGGGGGGGGGGGGACAAAAACCAGGAACACATTTTAAACATTGCTTGCATAATTTTGGAAAGTTGCTAGAATAAAATGCTGTGTTACCACCATACGTTTCACTGCCAAGACTTGAACCCAGAACGCTGTGCACTACAGTCAGATCAATATACCCATATGCCAAACCAGCAGCTTCCTAAAAGATAGGAAGACTGAAACTTAAATGGCTATCATTTAGTGAATTCAGTTCTCACTTCTCACCATAGCTCTCAACCTCTTAGCACAAAAAACCTGGGCAAAGCCAATAATGGTGGAATGCAGAATTCAGTTCTCACTTCTCACCATAGATCTCAACCTCTTAGCACATAAAATCCAGACAAAGCCAATAATGGAGGAATACAGCCCCAAAAATATGGACAAATTTCAAATACTGATCTCATAAACTTAGAAAATTGCTAGAATAAAAGGTTTTGTGTTACCATTTATGTTACCGAATATGAAGTCTGAAATTCAAATGCCTGTCATTATTTAGTAAATTCAATCCTTCACTGATTTGCCAAAAAAAAAATGCTGAAAACCACAGATTTTATGAGGAATAGAACATAAATATGAGGCATAAATCTGGAAAGCTTTGACAAGTGGTGGTGGGTAGGGATTCTAGGCTGCTGTTACCTGTACTCAAGGTACAGGGTTTAAGCCTGAATGCTTTCTCTAGAAGCCAGGTATAGTCACCTGGGGCATTACACACACACACAAAGTCCACTCACTCCAAAATTTCCTATTCAACCACTACAACCACTACTCTGGAAGACTAATAATGTCCCCCATTAAGTAGACTTTTTTCATCCCTGGTGAAAATTTATCATCACTTATCCAGTCATCCAGGCTGACTTTAAAGAATGCTGTGTATGCACTCTGCTTCACAGGCAAGGGCAGCATATTCCAGAAACAGGGTGTACGATGGATTATATATCTCTCATGCCTTATGGTAGTGCTGATATCATAATATAGGATTAGGTCTCTAGAATGGCTGTTTGCTTTTCCACTGGTTCAATTTAGGTGAAAGAATTCAACGAGTGCCAAGTTGTTCATAGCATGGCAGACTAAGCAGAGATGGTCCAACAGCAGTTGGTATGACTGAGTAGAGGGACATGGTTTTAGTCTATCACAGCAGCTAAAGGTACTGGTACTCAGGATCTTTTTGGTGAGACAATATTGAGGTCTCTCATGCTTAGCGAGATACATGCCGAAGGGTACATTATATTCAATGCTGGGGTTACTAAGGGATGAATAAAGTGGGACAATAACCACTATAAATGATAAGCTGTGCAAAGTAGGAGGATTTTCTAAGCACTACAGAGAAGTAGTGGTTAAAGGGCTGGTGGTTATATTAGACTGCAAGACTGATCCATGGAGAAATCAGTCATTGTCAGATTCTGTACTACCAACTCCTTAGTTCACTAGTAGTTATGACATCTATACTTTGATTATTCAAACACTACCCTTTAAACAGTGCTTACATTGTTTTGTTGTATAATTAGATAAATATATAGATAGAGATATAGATATAGATATAGATAAAGATAGATATGTATATATATGGGTCTACTTGAAAACGCCGAAAGTGCACAACGCCGATGACGAGAACACCAACACCAGAAGATCGACAACAGAGAAGACCGACAGCTGAGAATCCCGATGCTGAGAACACCGACATGTTAAGGTAAGCGTGTGATAGGGACGGATGTTAGAGTCAGGGTGTGGGTAAGGTAAGTGCGTGATAGTGACGGACGTTAGGGTAGGGTGCGGGTCAGGTAAGTGTGTGATAGTGACGGACTTTAGGTTTAGGAGCAGATTAAGTGAGTTAGGGTTAGGGTGTGGGTAAGGTAAGTGTGCGATAGTGACGGACTTGAGGGTTGGGGCGGATTAAGTGAGTTAGGATTAGGGTGCGGGTAAGGTAAGTGTGTGATAGTGACGGACCTTAGGGTTAGGGTTTGGGTTAAGGTAAGTGCATAGATAGTTGTGCATGTAAGGTTTAGTGTAGGTTTGTAAGGTTTTTGGTGTGCTTATGTTGTGTGTGTGTTTTTTGGGAAAGGTATTTGTTTTGTTGATTGTCGGGATTTTGGTTTGTCGGGCATGTGAAGTTTCGTGTTTTTGAACTTTCTTTTTTTGTTGTTTTTTTTCATGTCGGTTATTTCGTTGTCTGGGTTTTGGCGTGTCGGTGTTATCAGGTAGACCTATATATATATATATATATATATATATATATATATATATATATATATATATATATATATATATATATATATATATATATATATATATATTACCCATATATAGATTATATTTTATATATATATATATATATATATATATATATATATATATATATATATATATATGTGTGTGTGTGTATGTGTGTGTGTGTGTGTGTGTGTGTGTGTGTGTGTGTCTACATATGTGTACAGAATATATGATAATGCTTTTTTCTCTTCAATATACTAGTAAATCTGCAAGCTATAACTATATTTTAATTTTGCTACACTCAGAGAAATCAAAACTATCAATCAGCTTAGATGGCATTCAGAGATTAGTTGTATAATAATGTACACATTAAATATTCCAAAGAAGCAGCATTAAATGGCATGCAAAGCTTTTAAAACAATGTGAATGTGGGTTATGCCCTGTTAGTCCAATGTTATGTAAATCACATAGCTTTAGCTGCTCTTAGATATTATGCAGACAAAGCTCTAAAAAGTCAGGTGCATAGGTTCATAGGTGCATAGGTTGGTACTAGGCTATCGGTCCTAGGGCCTATACAAGCCTAGCCATAACAATTCCCTGGATATTTCTTCCCACAATATTTACTTCTCTGGACCCATGTTTAGCAGGGTCACTGACATTATCCCCGTGGTGCATTTCCTATCTCCCATCCAATCATCAAGGTTGCTTTTGAAGAGAACCATGGAGGCACTCTGCTTGACATGTATGAGCAGTCTATTCCAGAGTATGGGGAGTCTCTGGGTCAGGAACCTATCCCTCCAGCATGTTTTGTTCATTGTGATGACAAGGTTTAGATCCCTGGAGCATGTGGCTCTGAGGGATTGGGATTTCTTTAAGTACAGCATGTCCAACAGCTCAAGGGTTGACATGGCCTTGTATGTTAAGCAGAGATCACCTTTGAGTAGACGATATGCCACAGAGTAAAGCTGGAGTTTTTTAGATAGTCAGCATATGGCATCTGCTTTAGGCCTGTGATTCTTTTAGTGAGGTATTTCTATGGCCTTTCCAGCTGTTGCAGATGTTTTGTGAGGTACATACCAAATGGGGCATTATACTCTATAATGGGTCTAATGAGGGATGAGTACAGTGGGACAATGACCTCTTTTTTTTCTAGATGAAAAGCCCTTAGTGATGAGGAGTGCCACATAGAAGGATTTCCTGACTGTTGTGGCGATGTGGTTATCGAAAGTGAGACCACTGTCCACCTGTGTCCCTAAGTCTCTCATCACACTTTCAATATTTAGTGTACTGCCACCTATGTGGTAATTCATGGGTACATGTTTTTTTCCAAAGGAGTTAACTATACATTTCTTGGCATTAAGTTTGAGCCCATGGCTCTGGCACCAGGCATCTGTTTCTGTAAGTCCCTTTTGTAGAATATCCACATAATTTGGGGATTCAATAATGGCTCCCAGTTTGCAGTTATTTGCGAACTTTGTTAGCCAGAGTCCCTTAGTGTTGGCCTGCACTTCAGAGAAGTAGATGCCAAACAAGAGTGGTCCCAGGACTGAACTCTGAGGTACTCCACTTGTCACTTGT
The DNA here is from genome assembly GCF_019279795.1 of Protopterus annectens. Classification (NCBI taxonomy): domain Eukaryota; kingdom Metazoa; phylum Chordata; order Ceratodontiformes; family Protopteridae; genus Protopterus; species Protopterus annectens. The sequence continues at coordinate 1,601,759,867 of NC_056732.1, forward strand.
CTGGAGCTGGATTTGGAGTCAGTTACTTTTACAGTCTGGGATCTGTCAGTAAGCCAGTTGGCAACGCATCGAGTGACATAGGGATTTATGCCCAACTTAGTAAGTTTATCTATGATTCCAGAGTGGGGGATGGTATCGAAGGCCTTGGCGAGGTCCAGATAGGCTGTGTGGACCACCTTACCCTCATCCACAGCTCTAGAGACTGATTAGAAGAAGTCAATCAGATTCAGGAGACAATATCGGCCCTTTACAAACCCAAACTGGGTGAGGTCCAGTGTTTGAAGGTTGCCAATGTCTTTGTTTATAAGTTCCATGATAATGAGTTCCATGCCCTTGCAGATCAGGCTTGTCAGACTGATGGGAAGGTAATTCCTGGGATCCAAGGTGGATCCCCCCTTGTGGAGTGGGATAACTGTAGCTATGCGCCACTCAGTGGGCATGAAGCCTGAGGTGAGACTATGATTAAACATGACACTTAGGTGAGGTGCCAGTTCATTTTGTAGTTCATGTAGTACACAGCCTGGGATGTCATCTGGTCCCATGGATGGTGTATTCTTAGCTTTGAAGAGTGCGGTTTCTACTTGTGTGGCCGTGATTACCGGAATTTGGCAATCTTTTGGTATTGAGATGGGCCCTTTAGAGGGTGAGAGGGGGGTGAATTTGGCACTAAATCAATCTGCCAGGATAGTGGCAATTTCCTTGGGATCAGTATATTTAATGCCATTCTGTTGTAGCTCAGAGCAGATCTGAGCATTGCCATTTAGATTCTTGACATAGTTATAGAATGCCTTGTGGTTGTCTTTGGAATCTTTGGCAATTTTATTTTCGTAACTAGCTTTTGAGGATTTTATGAGGGATCTCAGCTTCTTAGTGAAGCTGGTGAGGGAGTTTTTTTCCATCCTTCTGTTGTATAGTTTGCTTAAAGCAGGGGACCACCAGATTGGTTTCATTTTTTTTGGAGAAGAGCATCTTGGTTCAATTTGGGATGGCACAATTCATGCACGAGTGGATGTGCTCATACAGTACCTTAGTGTAGGATTCTGCAGTCAGACTTTCAGATCCCGTCTGCACGGGTGTCAGAAAAAATAATTTGATGCTCACACTGTTGCCTTTACATAATTGTCACTAACCAAAAAAAAAATGCAACCTCTTTATTTCCAACTCATTACAAATATATAAATTACTTCAATCGCACACCCAGTTGCCAGGTCTACCCATTTAATCTCATAAAATTTGCATTCAGATTCAGCTGCTTTAAAATAACAAGTATTAATTAAACTGTATATATAGGCATGGAAGCTGTGGTGGTACAGCGGTAGCGTTGTTGCCTCACAGCAAGAGGTTCTCTTGTTCAATTCATGGCTGGAGTGCCTTCTGTGTGGAGTCTGCATGTCCTCCCCACAGTAGAGTGGCCTCCGAAAGACATGCGTGAATGGGTGTGCCTTTGCTGAAGGTTGGGCATCAGGTTGGCAACTTAGCACCATAAAAAAAAAAATCTGCTGCCAATCATTAGCAGACCAGAGTTCCGCTGTGGCGACCCCTAACTGGGAAAAGACAAGCAACAACATATAGGCATGGTGCTGTTCATCTGCAAAAAGCATAATTAAGCAACCTGTTTTGCCTAAAAAGTAATAAAAAGAGCTTTATACTGAAATGAAAAGAAAGGCTGCTTTATTATGTGATGCTTAAAATGCATTTATATAATTAGCATAAACTGAGCCAAGGAGAAACTAACATTTTAAGTGAAAATATCCTCATCTGAAAAGCTTGCCATGTCAGTGCTATATAATTTTTGGCAGATGTTAATTGGAATGACAGAACACAAGACAAAGGCAGAGCTACATAATACACTGGAGTGCTAACCAAATGATTTTTATTTCCATGACATTCAAGGTTTTATTCAAAAGAATTCTTGAGAGCCTCAGCCTTGCCTTATTATTATTAAACTAAAACACTATTTAATATTCCTCTGTTACTTTATTACCATTATGTATCTTCTTGCAAAAAAATGCAGTGTAACACAAATGATAAATACTGTTCATAATTATGACAAGGAAATGTTGCAAAAACGAACTGTAAAGAGAAAGGAAATGTAATTTTTACAAGATGGTCTCAATATTTATTGAAGGCTATTGGCAATGTAGAAAAGACCCTCTCTGCTGCTTAAACGGCACTACCGGAATCCCTCTCTGCTGCTTAAACGGCACTACCGGAATCCCTCTCTGCTGCTTAAACGGCACTACCTACCTTTGTGGAATCCCTCTCTGCTCCTGAAATGGTTTGCTTGCTCCAAATCTAATGGCAATACCCTCTTCCTGAACACAACACGGCATCTCTGCTGATGATGTCAGCAGAAGTTTAAATGAAAAGTGCTGGGAAATCAGGAATGTACCATTCCCTCAAAAGTGGGGGGGCACCCCTTCCCCCTTGTGCTATGGTTCCAGTGCCCATGACCCCACAACCTCCTGCTAATTATATATACTAACACCAAGATCATATAATCCCCAGGGAAAGGACATGTTCCCCAAACCAAGGGACTGTCATTCCCACACACCTCTCAACCACCTGTCACATCATGTCAGGACATATATGTATATGTATATGTATATATATAGATATATATATATATATATATATATATATATATATATATATATATATATATACATATCTATATATACATACATACAGATATATATATATATATATATATATATATATATATATACATATATATATATATATATATATATATATATATATATACACATCTATATATATATATATATATATATATATATGTGTGTGTGTGTGCTTCCCCTTTATAATCACAAAATACTGAAGTCTTGAATTTCAGTATCTCGAAACTATAAAGGCGAATCCACAAAACACTGAAAGCCCAAAACAATGAAGCTTCAAATACCAAACACACAGCACCACATCACACATACACCACAACACGCACACTACAAAACAAAACAACACACAAAAACACAACACCACACATCCACAGACCTACACTACAATTAAGCATTGGGGCAAGCCTCCCTGCACACACCCCCTACTTAAATATACTAACTCTGAGATCTCACAAACAGAAAAAGACAGCAAACTCACACCCGGACATTCTACAGTCCCTTGCACACACACACACACACACACACACACACACACACACACACACACACACACACACACACACACACACACACACACACACAATCACACATGTGCA
>NC_056732.1:1601768101-1601773101 GCF_019279795.1 Protopterus annectens
GGGTAAAACATTAGGCCAATGTTTCTCACGTTTTAAGAATGAAGTTTCTCATTCAGAACATAAGTACAGTGGCCGACCGGGTTGTACCTTTTGTGGCAACTGCAAGTACTGCAAAGTAGTGTCTAGGACTTCATCGTTTACATCTATAAACACTAGCAAGGTCTATGATATTAGATATCATATTAAATGTAGTAGTACTTGGTTGGTTTATATGGCTGTCTGTAAATGTGGTGCTTTTTATGTAGGACAGACGTCCTGCAGCTTCAAACAGAGGATAGCCCTTCATATTAGTGATATCAAATGTAAACAGGAGAGAAGTGCTTTATATAAGCATACTTTAATACATACAGCTTCACACTTTGTATTTGTAGGGATTGATTTGTTACAATCTAATGTTGCAAATATAACTTTAAGGCATCAACTGTTAAATAATTTGGAACGCAGATGGATTGTCAATCTTGGAGCCTTATTTAAACCTGGGCTTAATGATCACTGGTGAACAATGGGGGCTAACATCATCTTTCACTGTGGATATATGATATTATTGTAACTTTTATGGCAAGCATTTATATGTATATATGTATATTTAACAATATTGTTGGAGTATAGATTAGTTGGATTTAGATTTAGTATAGTTTTGGGTTTTGCATTCATATAAGATAGTGTTAGTTTAAGAAAATGTTAAATGCATCATGTTTTACTCTATATATGTGATTATGTGATATACCACTAGGGGGCATGGTGCAACTTGACTATATAAATGGATGCAATATGATGATTCTGCACTCACTGATGACGCTCTTTGGAGTGAAACCGGTTTGGGGAATGTGTTACATTCAATAAATTAGTTTACTCGCTGCTCGTGTCTCCTGTTTGTGCTGGAACTATTTTTGGAGGTTGTTTCTACATGTTCCGTGCACTTGTTTGATGTCCGCGCAACTGTGCTGTTGTGAGTTGGATTATTTTGGCGGTTTGCTGGATGTCGAGGGCCGATACAACGTGGAGTTTCGTTGAGTCAGTGATTTGTTCATTTGAACTAAAGGGGACAAGTACGGGTGAGCAGTGTTCGTGATTGTGACTGTGATTGTGCACTTTCCATTATGGCAGAATCCGGAGAAGATTTGATGTGCTACATGGAAAATATTTTAGCCGACAAAGATGATTGTTCTGTTTTTGGACAGCAAGGAATTACCTCCAACAGTATTTCAGTTGGTGCGGTGACGCTGGATGAGGGAAAAGACATTGTGGACTGTTTCAAACGCTTGGGACAGTTGTCCCGTAAGGTACGCTCCTTAGTATGGCACAACAGACTGTTAAAGGCCTATTTGCAGGCCAAAATAATACCTCGGGGGTTACGTATACATGTGGAGCCTGGGGTTGGCTCCGAAAAATCAGAGTTTATGTTAAAATGGAGGGCGGTGCAGTCTACTGCCTCCCTTATGTTCATAGAATTGCTCATTGAACATTATGATATTCAGATAAATGAAAGCAATTTGCTTCTAAGGGCATGTCAAGAACGTGTTTTCACTTTTTCTGATAAGGGACAGTATCAGCATTTGTATTCCATTTTCAAGTCTGATATGGAGCGACATGAACGAGATTTAAAGATGCGAAAAATGAAGAAATATTCCAGGGACATGACTGATTATAAAAATAATGTAGTGTATACGTGGAAACAACAGAAAAGGAGTGTGCGTTTTGATTCTAAAAAAAGTGGGTCAACTAAACGCAAAAGGGTTAGACCAATTTTAAGGGCTCCACATGGTAGTGAACTGTCTGATTTCTCATCCAGTGTTTCTAACACTGACACTGACATTGAAACAGGGGACATTGAGCAGCATAGCTCACCAGTGAGAAAGAGGCCTAATACCCCTTTAGACGGGGGGCCGCAAACATCGGCGGGGAGGAAATAAGGCTGTTGTTTCAGTCCAAAATGCAAGTGATGTAGCAGCAGTTAATTTTGAGCCCGAAGGGGTTGGTATAACTGATAATGCTGATGTTAATAATTTGATTGTCAATTTGTCTAAATGCTCACTTGACGTAACCCAAGTTAAACTCTTGAATAAAGGACTTGGTTACGTACCATCATTTTATGTGTCCCACTATGATGTTGTGAAAGATTTAAAGCAATTTAGTAGAAGTTTAAACTTAAAGTATTATTTTGCACACCAAGCACAAAATGTCAATAGTCATATGGATGATAATTTTCATTTTAGAAAATCTGAATTTCAACCGCCATATAATGCTGTTGTTAAAACTTTTGAGAACTTGGTTTTGCAAGATATTCAAAGTAATTGCACTAACATTTTTGCTAACCATGCTAGGAATCTCAACCAAGATGAACATGAGGCTTTACACACTTTAGTCAACAATGAGGACATTATCATAGTGGGGGCTGATAAGGGTGGAGCGACAGTGATCTGGGACAAGATTGAGTATACCCAGGAGGCTTTAAAACAGCTAAATGATCAAGTCTCATATATTAAGCTGCCTATGGATCCGACCTATGATTTCAAGAGTGTAACAGATGGTTTCTTAAGAAGGGCATTTAAAAGAGGTATTATAACTGAAACCCTGCATAAACAACTTACAGTTGATATACCCAAGCATCAATATTTTTATCTTGTCCCTAAGATACACAAAACCTTGGTAGGTACTCGCGGTAGACCTATAGTGGCAGGTAGAGGTTCTTTAACTGAACCTCTATCAGAATATTTAGAACATAGGTTGAAGCCTCTTCTGAATCAGGTTAGGGCACGAATCAAAGATACCACCCAGTTTTTATCTTTAATGGGGGATTTACAGATACCTGTGCAGGCATATATAGGGACTTTAGATGTTCAGTCCCTATACACCAGCATACCCCATAAGGGTGGCATTCAGGCCATACAATACTGGTTGTCACAAGTTGGCACTTACTCTAGGGATGACATGGATTTAATTATTAATATTCTAACTTTGGTATTAGAACACAATGTTTTCAGCTTCCAGGGTCAATGGTATCTCCAAAGCAAAGGGACAGCTATGGGGGCGACGTTCGCCCCAACTTATGCTGACTTATTTATGGGTTTTTTTGAGATTAAATATATCTATAAAATTGATTTCCCATTTAAAGAGCAGCTTATGATGTGGAGGAGATACCTAGACGACTGCTGGGTTGTTTGGAATGGGTCTGAGGGGGAATGGCAAGACTTTGTCCAGTATTTGAACAGTAATGTTTTTGGAATTAAGTTTACTGGTAACATACATCTGTTTACGGTAGATTTTCTAGATGTGCATGTCACTAAGACATTGGATGGCACAATAGCCACCACTGTACATAGAAAACCTTTTTCGAAAAATTCTTTATTACTGGCAAACAGTTGTCACCCACCCCATATAATTAATAACATACCCAAAGCCCAATTCCAACGTATCAGGAGAATCTGTTCATCTGATGAGGAATATGATACACAAGCAGCAGTCCTCAAACAGAGGTTTATGGACCGTGGTTACTCTGAATCTAAGTTGAAAACAGCCTATTCTGCTGGTCGAAAGCTGAATAGAAAACAGTTATTAGAATCGAAAATTGTAGACAAAGTTATTGATGCCCCGAGAGTGAGATTTATTACCAGCTATGGGACTAATACCTTTAGGATCAAGGATATCATTAACAAATATTGGCATATCTTCACTAGCGACCCATTTTTTTCAGACATTTTACCTGATAAATGTAGTTTTGGTTACAAACAGGGTAAAACATTAGGCCAATGTTTCTCACGTTTTAAGAATGAAGTTTCTCATTCAGAACATAAGTACAGTGGCCGACCGGGTTGTACCTTTTGTGGCAACTGCAAGTACTGCAAAGTAGTGTCTAGGACTTCATCGTTTACATCTATAAACACTAGCAAGGTCTATGATATTAGATATCATATTAAATGTAGTAGTACTTGGTTGGTTTATATGGCTGTCTGTAAATGTGGTGCTTTTTATGTAGGACAGACGTCCTGCAGCTTCAAACAGAGGATAGCCCTTCATATTAGTGATATCAAATGTAAACGAGAGAAGTGCTTTATATAAGCATACTTTAATACATACAGCTTCACACTTTGTATTTGTAGGGATTGATTTGTTACAATCTAATGTTGCAAATATAACTTTAAGGCATCAACTGTTAAATAATTTGGAACGCAGATGGATTGTCAATCTTGGAGCCTTATTTAAACCTGGGCTTAATGATCACTGGTGAACAATGGGGGCTAACATCATCTTTCACTGTGGATATATGATATTATTGTAACTTTTTATGGCAAGCATTTATATGTATATATGTATATTTAACAATATTGTTGGAGTATAGATTAGTTGGATTTAGATTTAGTATAGTTTTGGGTTTTGCATTCATATAAGATAGTGTTAGTTTAAGAAAATGTTAAATGCATCATGTTTTACTCTATATATGTGATTATGTGATATACCACTAGGGGGCATGGTGCAACTTGACTATATAAATGGATGCAATATGATGATTCTGCACTCACTGATGACGCTCTTTGGAGTGAAACCGGTTTGGGGAATGTGTTACATTCAATAAATTAGTTTACTCGCTGCTCGTGTCTCCTGTTTGTGCTGGAACTATTTTTGGAGGTTGTTTCTACATGTTCCGTGCACTTGTTTGATGTCCGCGCAACTGTGCTGTTGTGAGTTGGATTATTTTGGCGGTTTGCTGGATGTCGTAGGGCCGATACAACGTGGAGTTTCGTTGAGTCAGTGATTTGTTCATTTGAACTAAAGGGGACAAGTACGGGTGAGCAGTGTTCGTGATTGTGACTGTGATTGTGCACTTTCCATTATGGCAGAATCCGGAGAAGATTTGATGTGCTACATGGAAAATATTTTAGCCGACAAAGATGATTGTTCTGTTTTTGGACAGCAAGGAATTACCTCCAACAGTATTTCAGTTGGTGCGGTGACGCTGGATGAGGGAAAAGACATTGTGGACTGTTTCAAACGCTTGGGAC
>NC_056732.1:1601785601-1601855601 GCF_019279795.1 Protopterus annectens
GACTGTCACCGGGGTGTTTTTGTGTGTGTGGCATCAACCAGTACAGAAGAAACTTAATTGTGAAGCTCTGACCAAGCCAAATGACTTTGCACTCCATATTGCCTTTTTCTGACAGAAAATTAAGACATGAACTGCAAAACATGTCTGCTGCTTAGAATGCTTTTACCCTTACACCACTCTTGTCTATCTCAGACACTGCAAACCTCAGAAATAGCTTCACTTCAAACTCTGTCACAACACATTCAAAAACAGAGTGCTGCTTATTGACAGAAAATTCTGAAGTAAACTATTAACCCTGCCTGATATTTGCTATTCCTTTCAATTGAACTGCTTTTGTATAACAAAATTATTATTTTTTACACTGATAGCCAAGTCCTGTCAGAACTGACTGTCACCTCTGTAGTTTCTTCAGGAGGTAGTGAATTATTTGAAAGGCAACATACCAAAGGTGCTAGTTCCTGAATATGGACTGTATAGAATACTCCAAATTTAATTTGGTACTTCTAGAAGTGTAAGCTTCTTAAACATAAACTCTTTACTGGAAACTGTTAACCACACAAAAGTTCTCCTCAACAGTAGCTCTCCATTACTGTCAAAATACAGGTTTCTAGCTATGGAATACTGACTGAACTCAGCACCATTCCTGATTTGCAACAAGCCCTGGATGGTATTTGTGGTACGAGCCTACTGCTATGAAAACAAAATCAGATCATCGTGAAAGCAGATTTTTAGCTTTTACACATCCAGTCAGATATGTTTGAAATGAACCAAAAGGCATGTGCACATTAACTCACAAGAAAACTGCACTGCACAGCAGTTTTGAATTCACAAGACACCGTAGATAGAATGCAGGCAAGAAAAGTGAATTAGAAAGTCATTCTTGCAGGTGGAATTTACATATTTTGAGACTGCCAGCAGGCACTGAAATGCCCAATCCTGCCAAATGTGCAGAATCTCAGAACTGCTCTCTCTCTCTCTCTCCCTCTTTCTCCCTTAATGCCTATGACACAAAGATCTCAAAGAATAAGCATTTTCAGTAATCCCTCAATCTAAATGTTATACAGATTTTGAATGTTTTCAACTACTTAGAAAAAAAAGAAGCCCGAGTTGCTAAATGCAAGTTGCTAACAGTCAGTTTACCTATTAATCAATGTCCTTATCATGAAAAAAGAAGAGAATTTATGGGAATTAAAAAGCTGGACAGGTTAGCACATTTTAGGGATGACTTAGTGTCTTTGTTTTTGGGATCTGAATCCCCTGGGCATGAAGCCTCCACCCCAAGTAATCAATTATCTGATTCAGTTGACAGTTATATGGGTTATATTTACCTGCAGGTACGAATAAAGGAGTGGGGGGTGGTATCCACAGCTGTGAAGACTGATGTTTTTGGCCTAGACATCCCCCATCCAACCAGTCTTCAAGTCATATATCTCTATTAAGTTCCAGACTAGGTGGCCCATCACACAGTCTGTGATGCCCCTGCACTGGCCCAGTAATAAAGAAATCTCAATCCTCACCACTAGCACCAGTGAGGGACATGCACATTGTGAGGATGGCAAGTACACACACAGTAAAGTAAAATTTCCCTTAAGAGCGCACAGAGATTACAGTCAGTCTGGGGCTGGTTTCTCCCTCTCTCTCCAGATTCCCAATAAGACTCCCCACTGGCACAGCTATAGTGTTCAGATCTCCGCTGAGTGGTCAAGCCTAAACCTCCAGTACCCTCTCTGTCCAATCAGTGCTTTGTGTCCCTGCCCAAGTAGCTGACACACACACACACACACACACACACACACACACACACACACACACACACACACACACACACACACACACACACACACACACTTTGCGATTTGATTTATATACACACAGGCACTCCTGGGGAAGGCTGGCGCAGGTTCACTAGCTATGCCTCCTTCTGCCCAGACTATAAGGTAGTACCAGCTGCCACCAATCACTCTTATCACTACTATAAGGCACTTCCCAAAGGGTGACCAATTCTACTGTGTAATGTTACTATCATCCAAATTGTAAGTGGTCCAGGACTAAGGCTATTTAGGAGTGGTCTGTATAGTGTCACCAAATACATATGCAAGTACTCTAAGAGCTTAAATATCACTAAACAAATGAGCCACAATTAAAAGGTTTAAATATATTTAATAATAAATAATAAAAGAACAAGACAATATTCAATAACTCAGCACAGTGACACAGAGTTCAGAATCACAGGAAATATCTTAAAACAACATTGCAGGACAGTCTCAAATAAATACGGAAAACATCTAAACTAATCTATATATATTCCTAACTATCTCTAAGAGAGATACTATGATCTAAGTCTTACTTACAGAGCAAGGCAGTGCTGGTGAGAGGGTGTTTCCATGTCCAAAGACAAATACAAAATGCCCAGGCTCACTCTCTGAGATAATTTGTAAGTTACTATCAAACATTTCTACTGTGTTATCTCAGATTACATCATCCTTTGTCACCTCTGTGTCAAAAATACTTATTTTTCAGAAGTTTGCCTAGAACTGGAAGTTGTAAAACAGTTAAATACTTTTACCTTTGAAACCTGTAATTATTTATGTTTCCAGACCATAGAAAGAATTTCTAGCTGCAGACATTCTGTTTCCTAGCTGAGATAAACACTATCATAAACAATTCACTTATTTTCTTAGAGTATGCAAGTTAACTCTGTTCTTTTCCAGTAGGATACACTGTGTTTACATTCTTGAAGCTCAGTACAGAACAAAAAAGTTCAACACACACTTCTGCACCAGTAGTTTAATATACACATAACATATAGTTTTCTTACATTTGTAAGACAAGTATACAAATCATATTACTATTCACAAATAACATAGAATTATTAAAAAAATTCCAGCTAGCTGGGCTGGCAGCCTTCACAATTCTCCTCCCTCCCCTGAAAACTCAAGCTAGTTTTTCATGTGACCCTTGAGAAATGTTGCTTGAGAGGATTGAGCCTATCTGGGAAAAACTTACCCTATTCCCTGTCTTGAGAGCCCATCTGCACTGGCATTGCTAACCCCACTGCGGTGCTACACTGTCATATCATATGCTTGCAACCCTAGGCTCTACCTTAGTAACTTGGCATTTTGCTGGCTGGATCAATGTAACCATGTCAGGGGATTGTGGTCTGTAACTACAGTAAATTTCCTTCCATACAGATAAGGCTGAAGTTTCTGCAGTGCCCACACTATGGCTAGACATTCCTTTTCTACAGCTGTATAGCATACCCCCACTGGGTTGGAGCCTATGACTGAGATAAACCAATGGGTGCACATTTCCCTCTTAAGAAATTTGGCTAAGTATAGCCCCCACCCCATGGTTTGAAGCATCCACCTGCACAACAAATTCTTTACTATAATCTGGACTGGTTAACACACGGGGTCCTCCCAAAGCTTCTTTAAGCTTCTGGAATGCCTGCTCACATGCTGGGGTCCACACTATATTATCTGGCCTGTTTTTTCTTGTCAAGTCTGTGAGGGGAGCAACTATGGTACTATAATTGGGGACAAACTTTCTGTAGTACCCTGCTGTTGCTAAAAATGCCCTCACCTGCTTTTTGGTAACAGGTGCAGGTCATGCCTGAATGGCTTCCACTTTGGCAGGTTCTGGACTAATCTTACCATTCCCCACTCTACATCCCAGGTAGGAGACGTCTGCCATACCCATCTGACATTTGCTGGGCTTAATGGTCAACCCTGCCCTCTGTAGTCTGCCCAGCACCTCCCTGACATGCTGAAGGTGCTCTTGCCAGGAATGACTGTAGATGGCAACATCATCTAGGTATGCAAGGACAAAATCTCCTACTCCTGCTAGGATATGATCTATCAGCCTCTGAAAAGTTGCTGGGGCATTTTTCATCCCAAAGGGCATCTTTGTGAACTCATACAAGCCAAAAGGAATCACAAAGGCTGACCTCTCTCTCACATTGGGAGTCAAGGGGACCTTCCAGTAACCCTTGGTAAAATCAATGGTGGTAAGATACTTAGCCCCACTCAGCTGCTTTAGGGCTTCATCTGTCCTAGGCATGGGGTAAGCATCTGACTCTGTGTGACTATTTAATTTCTTGTAGTCCACATAGAACCTGTTGCTGCCATCCTTCTTTGGTACCAGCACCACTGGGGAGGCCCCAGGATTGCTGGGCTCCTGAATTACCCCTAGTTCCAACATTTCCTGTATCTCCTCCCACAGAGTCTGTTTGACTCTCTCAGGCACCCTATAAAGGGCCTGTTTAATAGATCTTTGTAGTCCTGTATCCGCATGGTGTTGCACCAGGTAGCTGCACCCTGGTCTCCCAGTGAACATGTCCCCAAACTCCAGTAACACTGCTCAGATTTCTCGAACCTGGGTAGGGGATAACTGCTGGGACATTGCTACCCCTTCCACCGAGGAGATCAGTCACCAGATCCCCCTCAGACCCTTCCTACAATCCACTGCAAATACTCAGCACAAGGGCCTCCCTATCATGATAAGGTTTCACCATGTTAACATGGTACAATTTGTGTTCCTGCCTCCTGCCTAGCAGTTCTATCATGTAGTTAACATCTTTGACCTTCCTTCCCACCTCGTAGGATCCCTCCCAGGCTGCCTGCAGCTTGCTGTGTCTGACAGGAATGAGAACAATTACCTGCTGCTCTACAGCATACTCTTTAGCTTGAGCATTCCTGTCATACCAAACCTTTTTCTGCTGTTGGTCTTCCGCCAGGTTGTCCTGGGCCAAGCCCGTGAGTTTCCTGAGCCTTGTCCTGAGGTTTAGGACATATGCCACCACAGACTCCTTGTGGGATTCACACTCACCTTCCCACTCATCTTGAATTAAATCTAGAGGTCCCCTCACCCAATACCCATACAACAACTCAAAGGGTGAAAAACCTATGGATTCCTGAGGAACCTCTCTGTAGGCAAACAACAGATGGGACATATATTTGTCCCAACCCCTCTTAAACTGGTCTGCAAATGCCTGTAGCATCATCTTGAGTGTAGAGTTTAAACTCTCAACAAGACCATTAGTCTGGGGATGTTAGGGAGTGGTATTTAGGTGCTTTACTCCACAGTACTTCCACAGACAAGTCAGCAGGTTTGACATGAAATTGGCACTTCTGTCAGTCAGTATTTCTTTTGGGAAACCTCCCCTGCTGAAAATCTCTAACAAAGCATTTTACCACCTTTTCAGCCTCAATGGAGGACAAAGCCACTGCCTCAGAGTATCTGGTAGCATAATCTACAACCACTGGGATATACTTTTTCCCTGTGGAACCTGGGGTACACAGAGGACCCACAGTATCCATAGCTACCCTCTGAAATGGCTCCTCAATCATAGGCAAAGACGTCAAAGGAGCTTACACACTGTCTCCTGCCTTGCCTACCTTTTGGCAGTACTTACAGGCCCTGCAGTTCCCTGTTTCATCTCTGGAAATCCCAGACCAATAGAAGTTTTGCATAATATGTCTTTTTGTACGTTTTATGCCCATATGACCTGCAAAGGGAATATCATGGGCTATGGCTAGAAGTACTAGATGGTAGGCTCTGGGAACTACCAACTGCTGCATTCTCTCATACTCTAGTCCTCCCTCAGGGGTCCACTCTCTGTACAGTAACCCTTTGTCCCAGTATACAGACTCCCCCTTCCCTTGAGAATCAGGTCCCTCACTAGCTACCTCTCTCAGGCCTTGTAATGTAGGGTCTGAGAGCTGAGCCTATTATACCTCTCTCTTTGTAACCCTTCTCAGCTCCCCTTCCACAGGAAGTCTGGTATCCTCTGACAGCGGTGTCTCACTGTCAGCCTGGGGACTACTACTCACCTCTGCCCTTCCAGTCAATCTGTCCAAGGGAACATCAGTACCCACAAGCAGCTGTGGCTCACCTTCAGTCTCACTGCTACAGGATAGCTCCCTCCATGAAGTAACCACCTCAGCAGTCCTAGCTGCAAGTGTGCAGTTTGTCTGGGTCTCCCCCAGGCTACCAGACCCACATGCTTGTATTCAAGCCTGACTGCGTGTAACTGCATAAACACATGGTACTGCATTATCAAAATCATTCCCTATCAGGACATCTGCAGGGATATCCTCAAACACACCTACTAGCTTGCTTCCTTTTTCACCCTCCCAGTCAAGGTGAACCATAGCCAAAGGTATTTGAAGTGGGATCCCTCCTAAAGCTCTGACTGGAGTAGACTGCCCAAGCAAGTAGTGCTCCTCTGTAACCATTGCAGGGGCTGTCTCTCTCTTAGCCATGGTCTCTTTCCCATTCGCTAAGATAGGATATAACCTCTTGTGGTAGTTTGGTACTTTTGTGTCCTCGATACAACCTACTGTTGGCATTTTGTCATTCCCTCTTACTGGCTCTCCTACCTTTTGTTCCCCACCTTGCCTCTGTGGACATCTATATGCTACATGGCCCCACTGGTTGCATTTAAAACATTTAACCCTAGGTCCTGATGTGTAACCAGACTAGTGGCTTCTCCTGCTACTGGCAGATTATGTTGGGGTAGTCTGTGCTGCAAACCATGGGTTCCCTTAGACCCATGCATAGCACTGGGTGTCTCTTTCCTGTGCAGGGATGTCCTGCTTGCTAGGTATAGGTCTCCCTTCTTCCCAAACTCATCTGCAGTAGAGCATTGTCTATCCACTAACCAGATTCTCATGTCATCATGCAAAGTGCTAAGGGCTTGTTCCCTCATCAAAAGGTCTGCCAGGCTCCAGCCCTTCAAAATTGGTGACCTGACCTCGACTCACCCACCTATAAAAATAAGTGCATAGTTCAGCAACATATTCACACACACTTTCATCTGCCTTGCATCTATGCTCACGAAACCTTTTCCTATAAGCTTCAGGTGTTAACTTAAAAAATTCTAGCAAACAATTCTTTACAACATTATAATTTAAGCAGTCATTATCAGACAGTTTGGAAAGAACAGTTACAGCTTTAGCATAGAGTAAAGGGGTCAGGAAATGTACCCAGAGCCCTTGGCCAGCATTATACTGTTTACATACCCTCTCAAACATATTAATGAAACTATCAAAATGATCCCCCTCTGTAAATTGTGGAAGAAAATTACTGAGCTTTGTTGTTTCTGGGGTTTGGTTACTCCCTTCCCCATTACCTCCATGACTCTGGCGAAGAGTCATCATCTCATTTTCATGCTGCCTCTTCTTCTCCTTCTTCTCAGGTTCCAGGCATAGCAGTTTCTCATTGTCCTCAGTCTCTAGATGCCTCAGTCTATCTACTGCCTCTATTTACAAATGCTTGGCCTCTAGCTGAAGTCTCTAACTCCAGATGGATTTTTAAGTCCTCTGAGGAAAGGTGGAGCTGTCCATTTTCTGAGTTGTACATCTCTAAGGCCAGTCTGATCATCCTCCTGGTTGCTATTCTCTGATGCAGCTGTGACTAAAGCTGAAATCATGTCTGCCTTAGTCAGGTTGGCATGCACCAGTCCTTTAGCCTGGCACATCTCAGCCAACTGGCTCCTTGTCAGCTTGCCATACTCCTCTGCTGACATGCTTCCCTGTTCTTCTTGACTAACTAAGCTAACAAAAAAAAATAAAACAATTGTGATATGAACTCTGAATGTTCACCGCGTGGCTGATTAAGAGTACAAGCACCTTCAATGATCACTGTACACAAGCTATAGGAATTCAATATCCACAACACTGCAAGCCAATTAGTATGTGATTTGGCTAACTCACCACTGTCAACCAATTAATATGCGATGTGGATATCCCACCACTGCCAAACAATTAATATGTAATGCCCCTGCACTGGACAGTAATCAAGGAGCCTCAATCCTCACCATTAGCACCAGTGAGGGACGTGCACATTGGGAGGATGACAAGTAGACACACAGTAAACTACAGTTTCCCTTAACAGCACACAGAGATCACAGTCAGTCTTGGGCTAGTTTCTCCCTCTCCTTATAGATCCCCAATAAGACTCCCCACTGGCACAGCTATAGGGTTCATATCTCAGCCAAGTGGTCAAGCCAAAACCTCCAGCACCCTCTCTGTCCAACCAGCTCTTCACGTCCCTCCCCAAGTAGCTCACACACACACACACACACACACACACACACACACACACACACACACACACACACACACACAAATGCACTTTGAGATTTGATTTATATACAAACACACCGACACTACTGGGGAAGGCTGGCACATGTTCACTAGCTATGCCCCCTTCTGCCCAGACTACAAGGTAGTACCAGCTGCAACCACTCTTATTAGCTACTATAAGGCCCTTCCCAAAGGGTGACCAATTCTACTGTGTAATGTTACTATTATCCAAATGGTAAGTGTGTCCAAGACTAAGGCTATTTAAGGGTGGCCTATACACTGTCACTAAATACATATGCAAGTACGCTAAGAGCTTAAATATCTCTAAACAAACCAGCAACAATTAAAAGGTTTAAATATATTTAATAATAAATAATAAAAGAACAAAACAATATTCAATAACTCAGCACAGTGACACAGAGTTCAGAATCACAGGAAATATTTAAAAACAACATTGCAGGGCAGTCTCAAATAAATACAGAAAACATTGAAACTAATCTTTACTATATTCCTAACTATCTCTAAGAGAGATACTATGATCTAAGTCTTACAGAGCAATGCAAGTGCTGGAGAGAGGATGTTTCTATGTCCAAAGACAAATACAAAATGCCCAGACTCACTCTCTGAGATAGTTCTTAAGTCACTATCAAACATTTCTGCTGGATTATCTCAGATTACATCATTGTTTGTCACCTCTGTGTTAAAAATGCTTCTCTTTTAGAAGTTTGCCTGGAATTGGAAGTTGTAAAACAGTTACACACTTTTACCTTTGAAACTTGTAATTATTTCTGTTTCCATGCAATAAAAAGAATTTCGAGCTGCAGACATTCTGTCTCCTAGCTGAAATAAACACCATAGTAAATAATAATAATATTAATAATTTGTGAAGGTAACAGTCCACTCACCTTGGTGAATCAAAACACCATGAAATTATTCCAAGTACAAGGGTGTAGTCTAAGCACAGTAAAGTTTATTCCACCGTTCATTAAAATTCCACAGCAAAGGTAAAAATCTCCAAAAACCAACAGTAAAGTAAACGCTTTCGTCCGTAAACATACCAGACTTTATCAAACTGTTGTGTTTCCCTCCTCTTTGCACTTATATACACTTGTGTACTTAATTAATAGCCAATTAACATTTAAAAATACAGTTCTCTGGAAATAAAAATGTGTGTACACATACTCAAGAACTGTGTTAGCAGGATTGCAATACTTGTAAAATTTGTTACCCAGAAGAATAATGTGTTTATGGACTGAAAACTTTAAGGAAACACAAAGTAATCAGACCAATAGATACACACATTCTATGCTTATAGAATTCAGTTCATTTGGTAGGGAGGTACAAAAGATTCTTACCAAGAATTGGGTGATTTTGGAAGGAAATGAAGATTATACCCCCTGGTTAGGCACAGGTCCACTCTTTACTAACAGAGTGGGGAAAATATGAAATATTTATTAGAACACACAAAACAGTTAAGTACGGTTAAGTGTACCAACAAATGTGGTAGGTGTAACCAATGTTCACTGATTTTAGAAAGCAGTGAATACAAGGTATGAGATACAACATCCACTATTAGGATGATTGGTGGCAATTGTCAAACAAAAGGCGTGGTTTACATTGCCATTTGTCAAAGTTGTTTAAATTTCTATGTGGGGAAAACGGAAAGATCCCTAAGGCAAAGAATTTATGAACACACATATGCCATGGAAGAACAAAAACAATGCCCTTTTTAAACACTCAGAAATATGTCCTAATTTTACCTGTTTCAAGTTTGGTATACTTGAGATAGTGAAAAGGAACATCAGAGGAGGTGATTGGGGGAACAAATTAGAAACTAGGGAATTACACTGGCAGTTGACATTAAATGCAATAGAATCCCTGGGTATTAATGATTATTTATCTATATGGCCAGTGTTAAAACAGAGAGCTAGGAAGTTGTAATTTAAAAGGTGAATTCTTGAAATAAAATTCAAGTTTTCAGTCCATAAACACATTATTCTTCTGGGTAACAAATTTTGCAAGTACTGCAATCCTGCTAGCACAGTTCTTGAGTATGTGTACACACATTTTTATTTCCAGAGAACTGTATTTTTAAATGTTAATTGGCTATTAATTAAGTACACAAGTGTTCAGTCCTGGGACCGCTCTTGTTTGGCATCTACTTCTCTGAAGTACAGGCCAACACTAAGGGACTCTGGATAACAAAGTTTGCAGATGACTGCAAACTGGGAGCCATTATTGAATCCCCAAATGATGTGGATACTCTACAAAAGGGCCTTACAGAAACAGATGCTTGGTGCCAGAGCCATGGGCTCAAGCTCAATGCCAAGAAATGTATAGTTATCCCCTTTGGGAAAAAACATATATCCATGAATTACCATATAGGTGGCAGTACACTAAACACCGAAAGTTTGATAAGAGACTTAGGGACACAGGTGGACAGTGGTCTCACCTTCGATAACCACATCGCCACAACAGTCAGGAAATCCTTCTATGTGGCACACCTCATCACTAAGGGCTTTTCATCCAGAAAAAAGGAGGTCATTGTCCCACTGTACTCATCCCTCATTAGACCCATTATAGAATACAATGCCCCGTTTGGTATGTACCTCTCAAGACATCTGCAACAACTGGAAAGGCCACAGAAATACCTCACTAAAAGAATCACAGGCCTAAAGCAGATGCCCTACGCTAACCGCCTTGAAAAACTCCAGCTATACTCTGTCGCATATCGTCTACTCAGAGGCGATCTTTGCTTAACATACAAGGCCATGTCAAACCCAGAGCTGTTGGACATGCTACACTTAAAGAAATCCCAATCCCTCAGAGCCACATACTCCAGGGATCTAAACCTTGTCATCACAATAAACAAAACATGCTGGAGGGAAAGGTTCCTGACCCAGAGACTCCCCAGACTCTGGAATAGATTGCCCATACATGTCAAGCAGAGTGCCTCTTTGGTCATCTTCAAAAGGAACCTTGATGATTGGATGGGAGAAAGGAAATTCACCCTGGGGATCACATCAGTCGCCCTGCTAGACAGGGGTCCAGGGAAGTAAATAGTGTGGGAAGAAATAGCCAGGGAATTGTTATGGCTAGGCTTGTATAGGCCCTAGGGCTGATAGCCTAGTACCAACCTATGAACCTATGAACATATAAGTGCAAAGAGGAGGGAGACACAACAGTTTGATAAAGTCTGGTATGTTTACAGACGAAAGCGCTTAGTTCACTGTTGGTTTTTGGAGATTTTTACCTTTGCTGTGGAATTTTAATGAACGGTGGAATAAACTTTACTGTGCTTAGACTACACCCTTGTACTTGGAATAATTTCATGGTGTTTTGATTCACCAAGGTGAGCGGACTGTTACTTCCAGGGATTGTGTTTCTTAAGGTTTGGTCTTTTATTTACAATCCTGGTGCTCAAGTACTTTGCAATAATATTAATAATGCTTTAGTGAGGCATATTCAGGACAATACTGGCCACAATTTCACATTTAAGGCAATAGACCATGTAGAAATCAGTGACAAAAAGCCTTGGGGACTTCGGTTAGAGTTAAAGGAGTTAAGGTGGCAAATCTTACTACAGGCAGATAGATGGCCAGGGATAAATGACAGGACATCCATCTCTCCTGTATTGAAATTAAAAGCCCTAGAAAGGAACAAAATATCTCAAAACATTTGTTAAGCACAAGCACTTTTGTATGTATTTGGCATTGGTAAACATTTTAGCATTATGTGAATATTTAACATGATATTTTAAAAATGACTTTTGTTTTAGTTTTATCCTATTTAGAATCATTCATGACACAAGTATGAGAGTAATAATTTATCTTTTAATTACAAGTTTTAGTTGTATTTAAGAAGCAACAGTTTCAACTGTAACATAGTCATCAAGGGGTTAATTAATGTTCTGTCTCAGTGTTGCTTAGCTAGCTGCCTCTCTTTGCTTAACCAATCAGAATGTTTTTTATATGTATATAAATGCATGTCTTACATTTTAATGGTGTCTGATGAAGTTAACACTTGTTTAACGAAAGCGCTCACATTTTATGTTTTTCTTGTGGATTTTTATCATTAAATACACCTTTGGTCTATCATCACCTGAGTGATTTGTGCCTGTGAATCTCTGCCTGCCACCTTTCGTAATTCTGTATGGATGCTAGCAAATCCACTTATTTAAAGTGTTCACAGTCTTTCCAACATAAAAAGCCAGACAGGTACAGCACCTCACCATGTATACCACCTCTTCTGAAAGACAGTTTAATCTCACCCCAGTAATCCATTTTCGCATAATAGCAAAGAACTCTTCATCTGGATCAGTGTCAATGTATGAACACTGAGAACAACAACCGCATGTTACAAATATCTGGGTTGTCCAAGGAATAATGTAGAACCATATTGTTGTTTCTAATTTTCCTCTATAATTTCATCACTATTCCACACTGTAATTTTAGCTTGCATTAATTGTATGACATGACAATTGTCTTATTAATTCTATCTCTACTTTCTCGCAATTGTTAATTTCCAGACACTAAATGTATCATGAGAATTTCGTCAACTGAGCAGTGAGTATAAAGATGTGAGAGGAACTATGGAAGTAGAAGTGGTCAGTACTTAAAAGTAGCAAGCATGGAGCTGTTACAGATCCATATAGAAGAGAAATAGTTATGTAAGGAAATTTTAAAAGATGGAAGGATTTGGTTGGATCTGTTACAGGAAGAACATTCAAGGTCCTGGCTACTGAATAAAAGTATAGAAGTAGGTCTGCAGGTAGGTTTGGTTTGTGTATCCATAGAAGATGTTGATTTTCAGATCTAAGAGTCCTTTTGGGTAGGTAGTTACTGAATAATGAGGAGAGGGCAGGACATGCTGAAGGTTTGTATACTATTTCATCTGCAGCTGTTAATTGTATGTAGGAGAAATAGTGTGGTAATCGAGCCATTTAAGAGAGTGTAATGCTATATAGTGGTGGGTAGAATAAGAGGCATTAATAGCAAATCTAGTGATTTTGTTTTAACAAATTTCAAGTTTTGATTTTAGGGTGGATAGTAAGTTGGTAAGTAATAGAGTACCATAGGTTAGAGAATGTAGTAAATAAAACACAAAGGAATGGGTGCAAAGGAAACATGAAGATTTTAGCACTTTCATTCTATTTTAATACATTCAGAACTTCATCAGAAAAACAAATGTAAAGGCATTGAAGACAGTTACGGTAATAGTTATGTGATAGCGAGGGTTTTTTTTTACTACAAGGGCTAAGAAAATGTATGTGCCTATACAGAATGCCAAGTTTTTGGTGAGTTCTGTTAATGTTGTGCTAAACATGTAGGTCAAATTTTAGGTGTTCATCTATTATTGCTCCTAGTAAGTTAATGTGGGAAACTAGTTTGATTGGTGTTTTGCTCTGGCAGAATATGATAAATTGGCCCTTGTTTAAGAGGGTTTTTCCCTTAGGGGTAAAACAATCATCTTGGTTTTGTTTGGTTTGAGAAATTGATGATTTTTAGTAAGCCAGTTTTCTGTGGAGGAGAAGGCGAGCTGAGTAATATGTTGGAGTTTGGGAGTGGAGTCAGCCGAAAAAATGAAAGTCGAATCATCTGTATATTCAATAAGAGAGCCATGAGTGAGGGATGCGTGTAAATTATTGATAAAGATGTTAAATAGGAGGGGGCCATAATATGGGCTCCTGGGGCACACCGGCAGAGTTGAGGAGATAAGAAGAGAGGGAGAAATTCCATCTAACAGCTTGTTGTCTGTTTGATAGCTTGCAAACCAATTAAGTGAAGAAAAGGAGAGTCCAGTTTGAGAGAGCTGGTTTAGAAGAAATGGATGGGGAAACTGTATTGAAAGCTTTTAAAAGGTCTAAAAATAGGGAAGGCACAAATTTGTCAGAGCCTCTGGCTTTGTTGACTATATCCATGAAAGAGATTAAGGTGGTCACTGTGCTGTGATCCAGTTTAAATCCATGTTGTGTTGGTGACAGAATTAGATTTTTGGTGGGAAAGTCAAAAAGCTGAATTTGTATACATTTTTCAAGAATATTGGAGATGGAGGAAAGAATAGCAATAGGATGGTAATTAGAGAGATCTGTGGGGGTCACCACCTTTGTGGAGGGGTAGAATAAATGCCATTTTCCAGGTTTTTGGGATGTAAGATTCAAGGATGGATCTATTTGTAAGTATGCTAATGGGGTAAGCAATTATGTCAGCAGCAGGTCTGAGGTATTCAGTGGGCAGATCATCTGCTGCATTGCAACCAAGTTTGAGTTTGAGGAGTAGTCATTTTATAGAAGCAGTGAGAATGAGTTTTAAGGTAAAAGAGGGAGTTAGATTGCTGGAAATATCAGTAGAATTTAGAAGGGATGTAGAGGGAGAGATTTGGTTGAGGTGGGATGGATATGATGCGGCTGTGGCTGTAGTAGTACAGCTTGAGTCTGAGTAGTGTTGGGGGACATTGGTTGTGACGTTAGAATAGTGTTGATAAAATGGGTCTTAAAGAGATTGATTATATCTGGGTGACTTTTATTAGGAAATGGAGTAGGATTGTTTTCTGTGCCAGGGTTTAGAAGTGAAGAAATAGCTGCCCATGATATTTTTATGGTTATGCCTATTACTCGATTGAAATTTTAGGAAGTATTCTTTTTGTCTTTGGTTTGCAGAGTTGCCTGTAATTCTGTATCTTGGCTAGATTTTTGTCTTTTAGCCATTGTTTCCAGAGTTTATCTCTGTTTTGTATTAAATATTTTGTTGATTTAGTTAACCATGGGTCGTAGTTAGGTTTTAATCTTTTCATACGGGGAGAGCAAGTTTATTTAGGGTTTCTAGAAACATTATATTAAAGTAGTTGACTGCTTCATCTAGGAGAATATTTTGTAGGATATTCCAGTTCACGTGTCACTAAGTTGATGAATGTTTGAGTTTCAAAGTTAGATAGATTCCATGTTTGCTTATCTTGATGTTCTTTTTGAAGGGAGAAAGATGCCATGAAAGCTGGGAGATGATCACTTAGAGTATTTGGGAGAGTGCCTGCTGAGAAGATTTTGTTTGTGTCACTGACAAGTGTCCAATCTAGGACTGAGCCTTCCATGTTACCTTTAGGAGATGGAATTAATTGAGTGAAGTTGAATAAGTTAATATTAGAGGATGGAATTTTAGAGCAGAGTCTGACCAATTAATATTTACATCACCCAGTATGATAGTTTCATTCTTAATTGTGCTAGAAATCCAGGCAAGGATGTCTTCCAGAATGGGTATATTATTGCCTACGGGCATACCTCTCAACCTGAAAACATCAAAAATCTGGACAAGGCCCATGAAAAATAGGTACACATTTGCATACATAATTATGTAACCATGCCCACTCCTGTGGAATTGTGGGATATCAACTTTCAAACGCAAACTGAAGAACAGACAACCAAAATATGGCACCAGAGTCCCACCACAACCATTCCAATGTCCCATTACCTGGCTATTTGCCTCATTTACCATAAACAGTATTGTGTGCATGCATGCTGCTTTACTTCTACAATGATTACTTGGATTTGATTTTTGCTTTTTATAGCACAATGCACAAACACGAATAGGTATCTGCTAAAAAAGCAATACTGTCTCACAATGAAAGCAGACTTGGCATTAAAACTTCTCTGCCCTTGAAACTCACATTAATTGAAACAGCATTGAAACCCACACCACATCCAAAGAAAATACATGGGCAGTGGTGGATAAAGTCTAATACTAAACCAAACCAAACTGGGTGCTGAGTTTATGTTGCTAGAGAATGGACAATGCCTCCTAGAGTTTAGAAAATGTAATCTTTTATAATAATTTATATTTTTTGAATTGATAAAACTACATGTAAATGCTCACAGCTGGCATCACTTTACATATAGTTGACGATGAAGTTGTTTTACTAGGAGCACTATTTTAAATCAGACCTTGTTCCCAGATGGAGCCTGGTAGAAAAAGACATCATGTTCCTTTATCAAGGTTATGTTTTACACAAGGAAAACAGTTTTTTTTTTCTGTTTGCTTTTGAACCTTGTCAGCCAGAACACCATACTGCCTCTTTCATTCACAACAGTTAGCTTCCATTTTGGTTCAGTTTCTTAGACATTATATACATCATTTTTTCCTCAAGGCTTTTGTGTAAGAAAACAACAAAAGTATTGCATGTTCCAACAAAACCCCTTACATCTAAACATTTCATAAAGTTTTTTTTTGTATGAATATAGAAACAGACCTTGTAGAAATGAATGCAGAATAGTTGTATACAGTAAAATGCCTTGGCATTAGTATCTTTATAATGAAAGATAGCCGATTTAGTTATATTCAATTTCACTGAATACTTTATTTTTTTACATTCACTAACTAACCCAGCAATTTTCATATCTTAGAGGAGAAGAGAACATGATTTGTGTGTATGTGTGTAAAGTTAGTACCAGTTTAGTTAACCATCAGTCACACACACACACACACACACACACACACACACACACACACACACACACACACACACACACACACACACACAAACACATACACACACACCATTTCAGCTTAATGCTAAGCAATAAATCCTTTCTGTAACTTACTACTGAGCTGAGCAATAAATCCTTTGCAGCTTACTTCGGAGCTGAGCGAAAAATCCTTTCTGTGCGAGGAGCGATGAGCCTTCTAAGTAAATCCTTGCCTCGAGCAGCAAAACATCTGTTCGAGCCTTCATCTGCTCCCAGCCAAAAATCAAATAGCCAGGCAAATCCTTTCCAGCTGGAGCCTTCTAAATAAATCAAATAGCCAGGTGAGCCCTTCTAAATAAATCCTTTCTGGCTGGTTTGTTCCCACTTGCAAAGCATTTGAACCAGCCAGAAACCTGGAAATACGTGCGCCGTGAGCTGAATTTGGACAGGCTGGAAGCCCTGGTGAGCTGACATCATCGCACACGTGATGACATCAGCTAAAGCACGAAAAATAAAAAATAAAGCGCAAAAAAAATAAATAAATAAATAAAAATAAAAATTTCGTAAATGATTGGTGCCAGTCAGGAATCATGGCACCCCATTATTTGGATCCCCAAACTTGGCAAAAAATGAGTAATTCGGAACAGTTGGGATGTATGCCTAGGGGAATATAAAAACCTCAATGCATAGGTTTTGGATTTATTTATTTTTAAGAATAAGATATGAATTTCAGCAGTGGAGACTTGGGGAATGGTATTAGAGAAAGGGGTTATGTGGTAGGACCTAGGGAAGGAAAGTGCGACTCCACCTCCTTTCTTGTGCTGCCTATCTAGTCTTAAGGTGTTGAAACATGGGGGTAGGGATTTGAAGTCTTTTATGTGTGGTTTGAGCTAAGTCTGTGTGGTGGCAATAATGTCCGGTTGATTATGGGATGTCCAGGCATGAAAGTCTTTGATTTGGTTTCAAATGTTTTGGAAGTTAAGTGTGACTATATTAAGGATTTGAGTTGTGGACAGGATAGCTGAAGTGGGTCCTGGACTGGGTTGGTTATCACTACTAAGTGGTATTGTTAAGAATCTGGGCATATAGATGGGAGGTTGTAGGTGTTTTGTGAGTCTACTAAGGTGCATGTTGTGGGAGAGTAAATGGAATTTTATGGGTAGAATTTTTAGTTTGGGGAAGAGCAGTGGGTGTAAAGGAAAGAGGTTGGAGGATATATTAGAGTAACTGTTTGAGTGGGGTGAAAGAAAGGATGTAACCATTGTAGGTTTAGCAGAGATATGGTTAACAGTTGTGAGCTGAACAAATAGAAAGGGAAGTAGGAAATGTGAATATGGAATAGTGTGTGTGTAAATGCTCAAGACATTTTTGTAATGAGGTTGCTTGTGATAATAGTTCTCTATGTATTACTAGTTAATGGGAAAAAAATGCTAAGTGTATTTTTGGCTTTGAAAGCTGTAAAACACTCAGTAGACATTATCAAAAAGGCAATGCATTGCTGTCCATCATGTTTACACTTACCTTTAATGCCTCTCTACTGTGTAGATTTTCACCAAACTTATTTCATATTTTTCGTTTATTCATCATAAAATCTGTGGTTTTCAGACAAACTACCAAGGATTGAAATAACTAAATAATGACAATTATTTGAGTTTCAGAGCTTATATTCTTTAGATTATGGAGTTGAACAATCCTGTTATTCAAGCACCTTTTTAGTTTTTTTTTACAGAACGCTAGGGACGTGTTTAAGGCTATGGACAGCAGGCAGAAATAAATCTTTTGCTCTGATACTATCATTTTGTAGTCAGTACAAACAGATTGTCCTGCCTGGCTCAAGACCAGACCTTAACTTCAGCAGGGGTGGTTAACATTTGTTAAGGATGGGATGAGCACCACTCTGGAGATTAACTGATTTGTCTTTTTTAGAATATCAAAAGGTAACCAAAACACTCCATGCCCTACAACACAATTATGCAGAATATAGGCTAATCTTATTACAACTTGGAACTATAACAGAAAAAATACTTTGCACCACAAAAAATGAACTTACATCTTGACAAAGCAATACAAAAATATACACCATAGCTCATTCACTTTATCATCTGTGTATTCGTTAAATGTCTTTGTCTCAATCATTTGGGTTAATTTTCTAGTATTTGAAGATCTTGAGGAGGATCACCACCATCACCAGTCTAATTTAATTGTAGTTAATTCTTGGTAACATTGTATCCTGTAGTAGTTAATGCTTGGTAACATTGTATCTTGTCTGTCAATACCCAGAAGCCAGTAGGCTACATTTCTTAACTCCAGGACAAGTTCTCCTGATGTCCATGTAGTCACGTGATGTTTTTTTCCCAGATTTGCTGCATCTTGTAACATTCACAGATTATGTGAAAACAGTCAGTGTTGTCTTATAAGTGCTTCCAACATCTGCATTTTAAACATTTTTCCATTTCTGTTCTTGCATGATTTTAATATCTAGCCTTCACATTTCTTCTTCAGTAACTTTCAGCTTACATTTTATTTGTCGATACATGACTTGTGCAACTTGAAGAGTCGAATACCTTCTGTTTTTTCAGTCCATGTTATACTTAAAGTACCTTATTCCCTATAATCATGGTCAATCTGTTCAATCCTAAAAATATTTTTTCCTACTAATGTATAGGTGTCAGTATTACATTTATTTCTAACATGGGATTTCATCACCATCCCCTCTAATTAAATGCAATTAAAATCTTTTAAACCATTCTTTTCTCTGGAACAGATATCTATCAAGTATATTATGTCTTTCCTAATCCAGTTAAGCCAAAATATCACTTTTCTTTCTACCTTTTATGGCTTGTCACCCAAATTCTAACCAACAAACATGTTTTAATATTTATTTTAGATTTAGGGGTATATTACTAGGTCATTCATTTATTTAACATTTGTTTACCGGGAAAGTCTGACTTGGAATAAAGCCAATTTACAGCAGAGGCCCGAGGAGAAATGCACCAGATGCATGTCTTTATAATGTGGGAGGAACCCGGAACACACAGAGAAAAGCCACATGGATGCAGGGAGGACATGCAGACTCCGCACAGGAGGCACCCCAACTGAAAATTGAACTGGACCGCCTCTTGCTGTTAGGTGACAATGCAGCCGCTGCACCACTGCACTATCCGTTCATTTCCTGAATTTTGCCAGGGCCCCAAATTAGATTTCTCATCTTTTTTCTCTCCTATGTACCTGAAGTTTGTTAATTTCCATTTAAACTGATAGTTCTAGGATTTAATCTAACTAACTCTGAACATTTGCCATTCAGCTGAAGCTCTTGCACAGGGTTTTAAACAGAAACTCTAGGCCTTCTCTTTCTTTTTTCCTATCTTCTTATTTTTAGTTATCCTTAGTCATTTTGAGTGCCATGAAATCTGTGACATAACTTTCTATTAATTTTATATGTGAAGACACTATAAGGCAAATACATTAAAAGGAATAGAATAGTAGACAGACTACTTATTTTTATATCTTGGATCTTTTTTTTTTTTTGTAAAAAACAGCTTTATTGCTAATCATATACAATAAGACTACACCAGTGAAATACTGTACAGATATATTCATGCAACACAGAGATTGTTCATTCTAATAAAACAATTTAAAGTAGGAAACAAACAATAAAGACTGGAATTCTTGAGTAGTGTCATACAAATTCCATCAGAAATATGTCCAAAGACTGAAATCACCATCCTGTTAATCTGTGATAGCATTAGACAGACGTTGTACCAACATTTGTCATTAACATCCATTTATGTATGAAAATACTTCAGTATACATTCTGTATTTTCATATCAGTGCTGTCATCAGACCATCTCAATGTTCATATCATGTTCATATCAGTGCTATCATCAGACCATCTCAATGTTCATATCAGTGCTGTCATTAGACCATCTCAATGTTCATATCATGTTCATATAAGTGCTGTCATCAGACCATCTCAATGTTCATATCAGTGCTGTCATCAGACCATCTCAATGTTCATATCAGTGCTGTCATCAGACCATCTCAATGTTCATATCAGTGCTGTCATCAGACCATCTCAATGTTCATATCAGTGCTGTCATCAGACCATCTCAATGTTCATATCATGTTCATATCAGTGCTGTCATCAGACCATCTCAATGTTCATATCAGTGCTGTCATCAGACCATCTCAATGTTCATATCAGTGCTGTCATCAGACCATCTCAATGTTCATATCAGTGCTGTCATCAGACCATCTCAATGTTCATATCAGTGCTGTCATCAGACCATCTCAATGTTCATATCAGTGCTGTCATCAGACCATCTCAATAATGTAGCATGCATCTTATTAAAGACTGTTTGTTTTATAATTGCATATTTTTTTTTCAATGGAAGAATAGGGAAGAAAGGTGTCAGGCCACCACAGTCCTGAAACAAGCACATTCTGTTTGATCTAATTAAACCCCTGAGACAGTACTGCCAGCAATCCAAAAACTGGCATTTGTAAAAGATGGTAAATGTGACTGTAAGGCCCACTCGACAGCAAGCCATAAAATCTGTCCCTGTGGAAAGGCTCTCAATAAATGAAAATAATTTTCTCCCAAGTTATGACAGTGGCAGCAGGCATTGTTCCTTAATAAAGGTCAGGTGTACAAATCCAGAGGCATCAGACATTATAAGCATAAAACCTTAGCAAGGAGAATGTAGATAATAAAAGCCATCTATTATTATGAACATCCCTCGAGCAAGCAATCCATTGACTTTCTGTAAGGGGGGGGGGGCTCTTCTGACATTTCATTCCATTTACCTAATATTTTAGCCATATATCAAGATATACTGCCCACCATACTTTTATAAATGTGACTTACATTTGCTGCCTCTCTTTAGTCTAGGTCCTAAATAAATTTTTCTATCCAAGAAAGTAGCTTTATTCTTTTATTTTCCCTAATATTACCCTTAGAGGCCAAACATACCTATAGCTGGAAGTATTGCCATCAGTGCATGCCAGGCTCCAGGAATTTTAGCATTAACTGTTCCCAAGAGAGAATGTTGGTTAAACATACATCCCAGATATCTACTAAGAAAAAAATACTGGCCTTAATTCAATTATTCCACTAGAGTGTTGCCACATCAATCACTATAACCCGGTGCCTCCATAAGGAAGAGCTGAGGAAAAGTTGTGGATCTCTCTTTCTCTTGTATTCTGCCATATTTTGAGATAGGTGGCACCTCATTGGTTAGGCAAGTGAAGCTAATTCATATGGAGCTCTGTGAAGCACTACAATAGCTTACTTGATTTCCTTATTCTGTAATACTGCCAGACCATGAAAGGTTTATTATACCTAAATAAATGTGCAACTTCAGTATCTATACTATATTTGGGAATATAAATCTTTCTCCTGCTTATTCTAGGTTGCTTTCCTACCTAGATATAGTCAAAAATCAGTTTTTGTGCTTTCTCAGTGAAATCAGAATATGCTACATGAGGCAGATGATGCAGTATAAATAGGATTTTAGGAAGTATAAACATTTTTAATAGCCTAAATCCAGCTCCAACTATAGTGCATGAATAACAAAAACTCTTTACATTTGTATTTTACAATCATATAGAACTGAATCAAATAAAGAATTGTCATTGTATACTTTGAGTACATCTATCTAATTTCTGCAGTATACTTATGCTTAAAATTAACCATAAATTTATTTAACTTTGCTTATTGAGAAAGTCTGATTGGGATAACACCTTTTTTCAGCAGAGGCCCAGAGAGAAATAACTTAATGTGTACTCAAACTGTTAAGGTACCTTAGTCCAGAAGCAAATGGTTGCTGCTGGAAACGGATTACGTATTCCCCAAATGAGGAATGGTCTTGTTGTTTCAGATGTGCACGGCATTCTTAATGTATGGCTAATTTCCCACTCCTTGCTGCTTTTGCCTCAAAAGACACACTTTTTCCATTCTATTCTTGACTCATCCCTAAACACGCTGGCCTACTTCCTACTAGTCAGTAAACATTGCACAGCACCTAAGTTTGCCATTTTCTCACCCTCATTGCTGGGATTTGGTATGTCTCTTTTATGTAATCTGAGACATTCTTTTTTCTTATAGCACAATACAACCACCTCAGTTTTCCCCTGACATATTCTCAAAGTCATTAATTTCTGTTCCCAGTGAACAGGTATTGTTTACAAGTCATCTTCCATATTTTCTTGGTCATTTCTGCTTCATGATCTTTATTTGCCTACTCATATTTCCTTCCATATTTATCATAAATCCTTTCTGTTGTTCCACCCCTATCATTTTAAATACCTCTCTTCTTGTCATCTTATGGCTTCAGAAGAAGGAAACTTAAGTTTAATTCCTATATGAATGAACTGTACAAGGAAAAGGAGCTGTCATAGTTTATTTTCAAAGAACATTATAAAATGTACATCTTCTAATATTGTTTCTGCTAATTCATTAAATACCTTTTATTGTTTTTACACAACACAACAGTCACAAGTGGGAATTAAAGGTGACATAGCTTTTCTAACAATCAACTATTGAAAGGGGAAATCAAATACAAATATTTGTTAAGAACAGCAACAGAAATTAATTCAGCTTGAACAGTAAGTACGGCATAATAAATAAAGCCTTTCTTTATGAAAGTTAACGTTATTGGAGCTTGACTCTGCTCATTGCAAAATAATTTACTGTGAAGTTATTTAAAAAATTCTTAAAATGCAGCTACTGAGATAATGCTTAAGATATTGAACATGTTTTAGCCTGAAACAAAAGAATGCTCTTGTATAAACTATATGCCCAGCATTGTAATTGCTTGATCAAAGAAGGAAATTAACTGTCAAAAGATAAAGTAGAACAGTTTCCTATTTTTTTTTACATTAAAGTTCAATTGCTCCCGGCAGCTTTTTTAATGTAACATGTACATTTGTAATAGTTTATATTTTTCAGTACTAAAGTACCTCAGAGTGCAGGAGTTGGCTTGCTCACCTTGTACAATAGTATCTGAGATTTGTGATGTTATTTATTATGGTTCTGTAACTAGTTCATCTATCACTGAGTAGTGCCTAATTACAGACTGAAGACTGAGACAAAGGCATCATTATTAATTACAATAATGAATTATGGGTGCAATATTTCATCTGATTAAGTATTTTCAGCACTTAGATCACTGAATACCATCACAGAGCAAAAAAAAAATGATCAAATAATGAACTAGAAAATAATTTATAGCAGTGTTTGATTTCTTCTGTAAATGTTTATAATGTCATTCTAAGTCAGAGAAAAAGTGAATTGATCATGGCACAACAATTAATTTATTTTTTCACCATTCTTCATTCAATTTGGAGAAAAGCATCTGCTTCAAAACATAAATGCTTTCAGTGCAGGAACTGTTTACTTTTCTGTGAGTATTTCCTGGATGCAAAACTAGTGAGTCTTAAATTTCTTTCTTTCTTAAAGCCACATCTTCTATTTGTAGAAATGCAGGCTGTTGATGTGCAGGATTTAGAAGAAATACTGAAAGAGGTTTGCAGAATTAGACTGTATGAAATACAGTGACAGAAAATAATTGTGATGAAGTTTGGCGTATATGATTTAAAAGAAAGATTGACTCGGGATTATATTATTAGACTCTTTGGAGTGTTATCATATAATCTTACAAAAATGATTTGTCATGGTACTGAACTTTCATGGGAGATGGGGAGTGTGTAAAAGAAACAGTTATTAAATAAAAAAGATTAACAGAAAAAAAATACGACCAACCTATGCTGTGTAAATGTCTCACCAAACAAATAAACCAGAGTAAAGCAGTCCAAAAAAGTAGAATGATGAGATGACACCAGACTCTCAGCATAAAATGAACAATCTTTTATTTTAAAACAACATAAGTGCTTTCACAGCTCTTGCTGCTTCTACAGATGTCAGTATGACTTAAACCTTCCTAAGCTACTGTTACTGCCACACTTGGCACATACTCTGCAACTATAGACAGCAGCTACTTATTATGACATTTCACAGGTAATACAATCTCTCTATCTAAGCCATAATTCACTAAAGTAATAGGTGAAATAGCCTTCTCTAAGCTTGCACCAACTGTACAGATCACCCTTTGACAAAATGTTTTGAAACAACACAATTTAAATACATTCAACAAACAGCTGCTTGAAAACCTGCATAAGGAAGTCAAATGCCAATGCTTTGACACAGGATAAACATACTATCATAGGCAGCAGTAGAGTGTGTACCCTACTGTGAAAGTCTGCCCCTTCTGTGTGCCCCAGTCTCTGCAATACTAAAATTCTTTTCACCAGCTGAGCATGCATAGGCATAGTTAGCACTTTCTGCCCAGGAATGCAAGTGTGGATCACTCTTTCCACAAGTGTTCTTATGTCACAGCAGAATGTTGCTCTTTTGAAAAGACTCCAAGATATTTTTACTGTATTTTCAAGCAGCAGTCAGGAAAAGTACTCTGAGAAGTGTTTTACTTTAAGTTTTAAAGCAGCAGTTGGGAGATGGATTACTTCATTTCAAGCAGTAGTTGGTGGAGATATCTTTTACTACATTTATCAGCAAGTAAGAGTGTAAATGTGTGTGTGTGCGCATGTGCTCGTGCTTGCGTCTGTGCATGTCTGCGCGTGCGTCCATATGTGTGCGTGTGTGTATGTGTGCGCGCGCGCGTGTGTGTGTGTATGTGTGTGCGTGCATGTGTGTGTGTGTGTGTGTGTGTGTGTGTGTGTGTGTGTGTGTGTGTGTGTGTGTGTGATACCTATCCTAGTTAGAGGTTTCTGGTTAAGCATTTTTCTTACAGTTAAAAGGTTGGATGTAGGAAGAATTAAACCCTGAACCCCTGAAGGAAGCATATTAAGAACCTGGAGACTTAATCCTCCACACCAACTGCCAGACCTCCTTTATTCCTGGTTATCAGTCATTATAATTTCATAGTTCAGAAAATGGATGTCCACATTACACCTGTTGTAGTTCTGGTAACTTTTCTAAGTGAATTAGAATTATTTGACACTTATGACAATGAGCTGTTAACACATTGCTTCCTGTAGTATGGGATTTGAATCCTCCTACCCCAGTTTACATAAGGTGTGACTGTGAGCAAGTCACTCAGACAGTACTCCTTGGCACCCTTGAAAAGGACACTTTCTCCAGTGGGTTTACCAGGTTAACAAATACATAAATACATAGTATTTAAAATGTGTCCCTTTTGGGCCCCCAGATTAGTTTTGGCTTTGTTCAGAATTCATGAGCAAAGAAACTGAGAATTATTTTCATCTGTTCCTTGTAAAATGTGCTGCTTTATGGCACATTGCTGTGGATTGCAGTCACTAAATAATTTCAGGTATGTGAGTTACAGACTTTGTGTCTAACAGAAAATGCTTGATAGTATAACGTTTGTTATTCTATCAAATTTCTAAATATATAAGAGAAATATTTAAAAGCTGTTCATGATTGTGTTCCCTATTCCTGATTCTTGAGCTAAGAGCTTGAGAGGGAAGAGTAGAGTTTGCACTGTATGGTTCTGACAACAGCAAGCTGAGATACATTTCTGGACCATTATTTATGAATTTATTCATTCAATTGATCTCAAGCAAATATCCAAGCTGTGCAGTCACACGAGTGGCTGTAAGTGGTGTGTGTGTGTGTGTGTGTGTGTGTGTGTGTGTGTGTGTGTGTGTGTGTGTGTGTGTGTAAAGACATGTACAGGCATGTGTGTGTGTGTGTTTCAAAGATCAAAGTATTAGTAACGTAGTGGGAAGAATGAAATGATAATAACTGAGATGGGGAGAAAGACTGTGTGTGTGAGAAAAAACACAACATATTACAATTTCTGTTAAACTTTTTGTCTTATAAATAGTATGAATAGAAAATTTTACTTTGTAACCAAGTGACTATTCTGGAAAGCAAAGAGAGGTTGGCGTCATCAAAAGACTTCTTACAATGTCCACAATCTAGTCATGGCTCGAGCCTCCTTCCTTCCTAGTTCCAGTAGATCTGTCATGTTTGACTCATCTGTTCCAAGTTGTGCAAGACAATGTTCAGTATTCAGCATTTTGAAGACGGAAGGCTGGCTATGGCTGTAGTTTCTTTATTTTGCTAGTTGGTGCTATGGATGCTGTGTTATTCAGGATGTTGGTAGTTCCTTTATTTTGGGTGTTGGTGCTATGGATGCTATGCTATTCATGATGTTGGTAGTTTCTTTATTTTGGGTGTTGGTGCTATGGATGCTATGTTATTCATTATGTTGGTAGTTTCTTTATTTTGATTGCTGGTGTTATGGATGCTATGCTATTCATAATGCTGGTAATTTTGTTATTTTGATTGTTGGTGCTATGGATGCTATGCTATTCATGATGCTGGTAGTTTTGTTATTTTGATTGTTGGTGCTATGGATGCTATGCTATTCATGATGTTGGTAGTTTCTTTATTTTGGGTGTTGGTGCTATGGATGCTATGCTATTCATGATGCTGGTAGTTTTGTTATTTTGGGTGTTGGTGCTATGGATGCTATGCTATTCATGATGCTGGTAGTTTTGTTATTTTGATTGTTGGTGCTATGGATGCTGTGCTATTCATGATGCAGGTAGTTTTGTTATTTTGATTGTTGGTGCTATGGATGCTATGCTATTCATGATGTTGGTAGTTTCTTTATTTTGCTTGTTGGTGCTATGGATGCTGTGCTATTCATGATGCTGGTAGTTTTGTTATTTTGATTGTTGGTGCTATGGATGCTATGCTATTCATGATGCTGGTAGTTTTGTTATTTTGATTGTTGGTGCTATGGATGCTATGCTATTCATGATGTTGGTAATTTCTTTATTTTGCTAGTTGGTGCTATAGATGCTGTGCTATTCATGATGCTGGTAGTTTTGTTATTTTGATTGTTGGTGCTATGGATGCTATGCTATTCATGATGCTGGTAGTTTTGTTATTTTGATTGTTGGTGCTATGGATGCTATGCTATTCATGATGCTGGTAGTTTTGTTATTTTGATTGTTGGTGCTATGGATGCTGTGCTATTCATGATGCTGGTAGTTTTGTTATTTTGATTGTTGGTGCTATGGATTCTGTGCTATTCATGATGCTGGTAGTTTTGTTATTTTGATTGTTGGTGCTATGGATGCTATGCTATTCATGATGTTGGTAGTTTACTTATTTTGCTTGTTGGTGCTATGGATACTGTGCTATTCATGATGCTGGTAGTTTTGTTATTTTGATTGTTGGTGCTATGGATGCTAAGCTATTCATGATGCTGGTAGTTTTGTTATTGTGATTGTTGGTGCTATGGATGCTATGCTATTCATGATGTTGGTAGTTTACTTATTTTGCTTGGTGCTATTGATGCTATGCTATTCATGATGCTGGTAGTTTTGTTATTTTGATTGTTGGTGCTACGGATGCTATGCTATTCATGATGTTGGTAGTTTTGTTATTTTGCTTGTTGGTGCTATGGATGCTGTGCTATTCATGATGCTGGTAGTTTTGTTATTTTGATTGTTGGTGCTATGGATGCTATGCTATTCATGACGTTGGTAGTTTCTTTATTTTGGGTGGTGGTGCTTTGGATGCTATGCTATTCATGATGTTGGTAGTTTCTTTATTTTGATTGTTGGTGCTATGGATGCTATGCTATTCATGATGTTGGTAGTTTCTTTATTTTGCTTGTTGGTGCTATGGATGCTATGCTATTCATGATGCTGGTAGTTTTGTTATTTTGATTGTTGGTGCTATGGATGCTATGCTATTCATGATGTTGGTAGTTTTGTTATTTTGCTTGTTGGTGCTATGGATGCTGTGCTATTCATGATGTTGGTAGTTTCTTTATTTTGGGTGTTGGTGCTATGGATGCTGTGCTATTCATGATGCTGGTAGTTTTGTTATTTTGATTGTTGGTGCTATGGATGCTATGCTATTCATGATGTTGGTAGTTTCTTTATTTTGGGTGTTGGTGCTATGGATGCTGTGCTATTCATGATGCTGGTAGTTTTGTTATTTTGATTGTTGGTGCTATGGATGCTATGCTATTCATGATGTTGGTAGTTTCTTTATTTTGGGTGTTGGTGCTATGGATGCTATGCTATT
This sequence comes from Protopterus annectens, assembly GCF_019279795.1. Classification (NCBI taxonomy): domain Eukaryota; kingdom Metazoa; phylum Chordata; order Ceratodontiformes; family Protopteridae; genus Protopterus; species Protopterus annectens. The sequence goes on from NC_056732.1 coordinate 1,601,814,232, forward strand.
CATGATGTTGGTAGTTTCTTTATTTTGATTGTTGGTGCTATGGATGCTATGCTATTCATGATGTTGGTAGTTTCTTTATTTTGATTGTTGGTGCTATGGATGCTGTGCTATTCATGATGCTGGTAGTTTTGTTATTTTGATTGTTGGTGCTATGGATGCTATGCTATTCATGATGCTGGTAGTTTTGTTATTTTGCTTGTTGGTGCTATGGATGCTATGCTATTCATGATGCTGGTAGTTTTGTTATTTTGCATGTTGGTGCTATGGATGCTATGCTATTCATGATGCTGGTAGTTTTGTTATTTTGATTGTTGGTGCTATGGATGCTATGCTATTCATGATGCTGGTAGTTTTGTTATTTTGATTGTTGGTGCTATGGATGCTATGCTATTCATGATGTTGGTAGTTTCTTTATTTTGCTTGTTGGTGCTATGGATGCTATGCTATTCATGATGTTGGTAGTTTCTTTATTTTGGGTGTTGGTGCTATGGATGCTGTGCTATTCATGATGCTGGTAGTTTTGTTATTTTGATTGTTGGTGCTATGGATGCTATGCTATTCATGATGCTGGTAGTTTCTTTATTTTGATTGTTGGTGCTATGGATGCTGTGCTATTCATGATGCTGGTAGTTTTGTTATTTTGATTGTTGGTGCTATGGATGCTATGCTATTCATGATGTTGGTAGTTTTGTTATTTTGATTGTTGGTGCTATGGATGCTATGCTATTCATGATGTTGGTAGTTTCTTTATTTTGCTTGTTGGTGCTATGGATGCTATGCTATTCATGATGCTGGTAGTTTTGTTATTTTGATTGTTGGTGCTATGGATGCTATGCTATTCATGATGCTGGTAGTTTTGTTATTTTGATTGTTGGTGCTATGGATGCTATGCTATTCATGATGTTGGTAGTTTTGTTATTTTGATTGTTGGTGCTATGGATGCTGTGCTATTCATGATGCTGGTAGTTTTGTTATTTTGATTGTTGGTGCTATGGATGCTGTGCTATTCATGATGCTGGTAGTTTTGTTATTTTGATTGTTGGTGCTATGGATGCTATGCTATTCATGATGTTGGTAGTTTTGTTATTTTGCTTGTTGGTGCTATGGATGCTATGCTATTCATGATGCTGGTAGTTTTGTTATTTTGATTGTTGGTGCTATGGATGCTATGCTATTCATGATGCTGGTAGTTTTGTTATTCTTATTGTTGGTGCTATGGATGCTGTGCTATTCATGGTGCTGGTAGTTTTGTTATTTTGATTGTTGGTGCTATGGATGCTATGCTATTCATGATGCTGGTAGTTTTGTTATTCTTATTGTTGGTGCTATGGATGCTGTGCTATTCATGGTGCTGGTAGTTTTGTTATTTTGATTGTTGGTGCTATGGATGCTATGCTATTCATGATGCTGGTAGTTTCTTTATTTTGCTTCTTGGTGCTATGGATGCTGTGCTATTCATGATGTTGGTAGTTTCTTTATTTTGCTTGTTGGTGCTATGGATGCTATGCTATTCTTGATGCTGGTAGTTTTGTTATTTTGATTGTTGGTGCTATGGATGCTATGCTATTCATGATGTTGGTAGTTTTGTTATTTTGATTGTTGGTGCTATGGATGCTATGCTATTCATGATGTTGGTAGTTTTGTTATTTTGATTGTTGGTGCTATGGATGCTATGCTATTCATGATGTTGGTAGTTTTGTTATTTTGCTTGTTGGTGCTATGGATGCTATGCTATTCATGATGTTGGTAGTTTTGTTATTTTGATTGTTGGTGCTATGGATGCTATGCTATTCATGATGCTGGTAGTTTTGTTATTTTGATTGTTGGTGCTATGGATGCTGTGCTATTCATGATGCTGGTAGTTTTGTTATTTTGCTTGTTGGTGCTATGGATGCTATGCTATTCATGATGTTGGTAGTTCCTTTATTTTGCATGTTGGTGCTTTGGATGCTATGCTATTCATGATGTTGGTAGTTTCTTTATTTTGCTTGTTGGTGCTATGGATGCTATGCTATTCATGATGTTGGTAGTTTTGTTATTTTGATTGTTGGTGCTATGGATGCTATGCTATTCATGATGTTGGTAGTTTTGTTATTTTGATTGTTGGTGCTATGGATGCTATGCTATTCATGATGCTGGTAGTTTTGTTATTTTGATTGTTGGTGCTGTGGATGCTATGCTATTCATGATGTTGGTAGTTTCTTTATTTTGATTGTTGGTGCTATGGATGCTATGATATTCATGATGCTTGTAGTTTTGTCATTTTGCTTGTTGGTGCTATGAATGCTATGCTATTCATGATGCAGGTAGTTTTCTTATTTTGATTGTTGGTGCTATGGATGCTATGCTATTCATGATGCTGGTAGTTTTGTTATTTTGATTGTTGGTGCTATGGATGCTATGCTATTCATGATGCTGGTAGTTTTGTTATTTTGATTGTTGGTGCTATGGATGCTATGCTATTCATGATGCTGGTAGTTTTGTTATTTTGATTGTTGGTGCTATGGATGCTATGCTATTCATGATGTTGGTAGTTTTGTTATTTTGATTGTTGGTGCTATGGATGCTATGCTATTCATGATGCTGGTTGTTTTGTTATTGTGATTGTTGGTGCTGTGGATGCTATGCTATTCATGATGTTGGTAGTTTCTTTATTTTGATTGTTGGTGCTATGGATGCTATGATATTCATGATGCTGGTAGTTTTGTTATTTTGATTGTTGGTGCTATGGATGCTATGCTATTCATGATGCTGGTAGTTTTGTTATTTTGATTGTTGGTGCTATGGATGCTATGCTATTCATGATGCTGGTAGTTTTGTTATTTTGATTGTTGGTGCTATGGATGCTATGCTATTCATGATGTTGGTAGTTTTGTTATTTTGATTGTTGGTGCTATGGATGCTGTGCTATTCATGATGCTGGTAGTTTTGTTATTTTGATTGTTGGTGCTATGGATGCTATGCTATTCATGATGCTGGTAGTTTTGTTATTTTGCTTGTTGGTGCTATAGATGCTATGCTATTCATGATGCTGGTAGTTTTGTTATTTTGATTGTTGGTGCTATGGATTCTTTGTTATTCATGAAGTTGGTAGTTTTGTTTTTTTGATTGTTGGTGCTATGGATGCTATGCTATTCATGATGCTGGTAGTTTTGTTATTTTGATTGTTGGTGCTATGGATGCTATGCTATTCATGATGCTGGTAGTTTTGTTATTTTGATTGTTGGTGCTATGGATGCTGTGCTATTCATGATGCTGGTAGTTTTGTTATTTTGATTGTTGGTGCTATGGATGCTATACTCTTCATGATGCAGGTAGTTTTGTTATTTTGATTGTTGGTGCTATGGATTCTGTGCTATTCATGATGCTGGTAGTTTTGTTATTTTGATTGTTGGTGCTATGGATGCTATGCTATTCATGATGCTGGTAGTTTTGTTATTTTGCTTGTTGGTGCTATGGATGCTGTGCTATTCATGATGTTGGTAGTTTCTTTATTTTGATTGTTGGTGCTATGGATGCTGTGCTATTCATGATGCTGGTAGTTTTGTTATTTTGATTGTTGGTGCTATGGATGCTATGCTATTCATGATGTTGGTAGTTTTGTTATTTTGATTGTTGGTGCTATGGATGCTATGCTATTCATGATGTTGGTAGTTTACTTATTTTGCTTGTTGCTGCTATGGATGCTATGCTATTCATGATGCTGGTAGTTTTGTTATTTTGATTGTTGGTGCTATGGATGCTAAGCTATTCATGATGCTGGTAGTTTTGTTATTGTGATTGTTGGTGCTATTGATGCTATGCTATTCATGATGCTGGTAGTTTTGTTATTTTGATTGTTGGTGCTACGGATGCTATGCTATTCATGATGTTGGTAGTTCCTTTATTTTGACTGTTGGTGCTTTGGATGCTATGCTATTTATAGTGCTGTTAATTTTGTTATTTTGCATGTTGATGCTATGGATGCTATGCTATTCATGATGTTTGTAGTTTCTTTATTTTGGGTGTTGGTGCTATGGATGCTGTGCTATTCATGATGCTGTTAATTTTGTTATTTTGCATGTTGATGCTATGGATGCTATGCTATTCATGATGTTTGTAGTTTCTTTATTTTGCTTGGTACTATGGATGCTAAGCTATTCCTGATGCTGGTAGTTTTGTTATTTTTATTGTTGGTGCTATGGATGCTAAGCTATTCATGATGTTGGTAGTTTCTTTACTTTGCTTGTTGGTGCTATGGATGCTATGCTATTCATGATGTTGGTAGTTTCTTTATTTTGGGTGTTGGTGCTATGGATGCTGTGCTATTCATGATGCTGATAGTTTTGTTATTTTGATTGTTGGTGTTATGGATGCTATGCTATTCATGATGCTGGTAGTTTTGTTATTTTGCCTGTTGGTTGTTATGGATGCTGTGCTATTCATGATGCTGGTAGTTTTGTTATTTTGATTGTTGGTGCTATGGATGCTATGCTATTCATGATGTTGGTAGTTTCTTTATTTTGATTGTTGGTGCTATGGATGCTATGCTATTCATGATGCTGGTAGTTTCTTTATTTTGAGTGTTGGTGCTATGGATGCTATGATATTCATGATGTTGGTAGTTTTGTTATTTTGATTGTTGGTGCTATGGATGCTATGATATTCATGATGCTTGTAGTTTTGTCATTTTGCTTGTTGGTGCTATGAATGCTATGCTATTCATGATGCAGGTAGTTTTCTTATTTTGATTGTTGGTGCTATGGATGCTATGCTATTCATGATGCTGGTAGTTTTGTTATTTTGATTGTTGGTGCTATGGATGCTATGCTATTCATGATGCTGGTAGTTTTGTTATTTTGATTGTTGGTGCTATGGATGCTATGCTATTCATGATGCTGGTAATTTTGTTATTTTGCTTGTTGGTGCTATGGATGCTATGCTATTCATGATGTTTGTAGTTTCTTTATTTTGATTGTTGGTGCTGTGGATGCTATGCTATTCATGATGTTGGTAGTTTCTTTATTTTGATTGTTGGTGCTATGGATGCTATGATATTCATGATGCTGGTAGTTTTGTTATTTTGATTGTTGGTGCTATGGATGCTATGCTATTCATGATGCTGGTAGTTTTGTTATTTTGATTGTTGGTGCTATGGATGCTATGCTATTCATGATGCTGGTAGTTTTGTTATTTTGATTGTTGGTGCTATGGATGCTATGCTATTCATGATGTTGGTAGTTTGTTGGTGCCATGGATGCTATGCTATTCATGATGCTGGTAGTTTTGTTATTTTGATTGTAGGTGCTTTGGATGCTATGCTATTCATGATGTTGGTAGTTTCTTTATTTTGATTGTTGGTGCTATGGATGCTATGCTATTCATGATGCTGGTTGTTTTGTTATTGTGATTGTTGGTGCTGTGGATGCTATGCTATTCATGATGTTGGTAGTTTCTTTATTTTGATTGTTGGTGCTATGGATGCTATGATATTCATGATGCAGGTAGTTTTCTTATTTTGATTGTTGGTGCTATGGATGCTATGCTATTCATGATGCTGGTAGTTTTGTTATTTTGATTGTTGGTGCTATGGATGCTATGCTATTCATGATGCTGGTAGTTTTGTTATTTTGATTGTTGGTGCTATGGATGCTATGCTATTCATGATGCTGGTAGTTTTGTTATTTTGATTGTTGGTGCTATGGATGCTATGCTATTCATGATGCTGGTAGTTTTGTTATTTTGATTGTTGGTGCTATGGATGCTATGCTATTCATGATGCTGGTAGTTTTGTTATTTTGATTGTTGGTGCTATGGATGCTATGCTATTCATGATGTTGGTAGTTTCTTTGTTTATTTTGATTGTTGGTGCTATGGATGCTGTGCTATTCATGATGCTGGTAGTTTTGTTATTTTGATTGTTGGTGCTATGGATGCTATGCTATTCATGATGTTGGTAGTTTCTTTATTTTGCTTGTTGGTGCTATGGATGCTATGCTATTCATGATGTTGGTAGTTTCTTTATTTTGCTTGTTGGTGCTATGGATGCTATGCTATTCATGATGCTGGTAGTTTTGTTATTTTGATTGTTGGTGCTATGGATGCTATGCTATTCATGATGCTGGTAGTTTTGTTATTTTGATTGTTGGTGCTATGGATGCTATGCTATTCATGATGCTGGTAGTTTTGTTATTTTGATTGTTGGTGCTATGGATGCTATGCTATTCATGATGTTGGTAGTTTCTTTATTTTGATTGTTGGTGCTATGGATGCTATGCTATTCATGATGCTGGTAGTTTTGTTATTTTGATTGTTGGTGCTATGGATGCTATGCTATTCATGATGTTGGTAGTTTTGTTATTTTGATTGTTGGTGCTATGGATGCTATGCTATTCATGATGTTGGTAGTTTTGTTATTTTGATTGTTGGTGCTATGGATGCTATGCTATTCATGATGTTGGTAGTTTTGTTATTTTGATTGTTGGTGCTATGGATGCTATGCTATTCATGATGCTGGTAGTTTTGTTATTTTGATTGTTGGTGCTATGGATGCTATGCTATTCATGATGTTGGTAGTTTTGTTATTTTGATTGTTGGTGCTATGGATGCTATGCTATTCATGATGCTGGTAATTTTGTTATTTTGATTGTTGGTGCTATGGATGCTATGTTATTCATGATGCTGGTAGTTTTGTTATTTTGGGTGTTGGTGCTATGGATGCTATGCTATTCATGATGCTGGTAGTTTTGTTATTTTGTTTGTTGTTGCTATGGATGCTATGCTATTCATGTGTTGGTAGTTTTGTTATTTTGATTGTTGGTGCTATGGATGCTATGCTATTCATGATGCTGGTAGTTTTGTTATTTTGATTGTTGGTGCTATGGATGCTATGCTATTCATGATGTTGGTAGTTTTGTTATTTTGATTGTTGGTGCTGTGGATGCTATGCTATTCATGATGTTTGTAGTTTCTTTATTTTGAGTGTTGGTGCTATGGATGCTATGCTATTCATGATGCTGGTAGTTTTGTTATTTTGATTGTTGGTGCTATGGATGCTATGCTATTCATGATGCTGGTAGTTTTGTTATTTTGATTGTTGGTGCTATGGATGCTATGCTATTCATGATGCTGGTAGTTTTGTTATTTTGATTGTTGGTGCTATGGATGCTATGCTATTCATGATGCTGGTAGTTTTGTTATTTTGATTGTTGGTGCTATGGATGCTATGCTATTCATGATGCTGGTAGTTTTGTTATTTTGATTGTTGGTGCTATGGATGCTATGCTATTCATGATGCTGGTAGTTTTGTTATTTTGCTTGTTGGTGCTATGGATGCTATGCTGTTCATGATTTTGGTAGTTTCTTAATTTTGATTGTTGGTGCCATGGATGCTATGCTATTCATGATGCTGGTAGTTTTGTTATTTTGATTGTTGGTGCTTTGGATGCTATGCTATTCATGATGCTGGTAGTTTTGTTATTTTGATTGTTGGTGCTATGGATGCTATGCTATTCATGATGTTGGTAGTTTCTTTATTTTGATTGTTGGTGCTATGGATGCTATGCTATTCATGATGCTGGTAGTTTTGTTATTTTGATTGTTGGTGCTGTGGATGCTATGCTATTCATGATGTTTGTAGTTTCTTTATTTTGAGTGTTGGTGCTATGGATGCTATGCTATTCATGATGCTGGTAGTTTTGTTATTTTGATTGTTGGTGCTATGGATGCTATGCTATTCATGATGCTGGTAGTTTTGTTATTTTGATTGTTGGTGCTATGGATGCTATGCTATTCATGATGCTGGTAGTTTTGTTATTTTGATTGTTGGTGCTATGGATGCTATGCTATTCATGATGCTGGTAGTTTTGTTATTTTGATTGTTGGTGCTATGGATGCTATGCTATTCATGATGTTGGTAGTTTTGTTATTTTGCTTGTTGGTGCTATGGATGCTATGCTATTCATGATGCTGGTAGTTTTGTTATTTTGATTGTTGGTGCTATGGATGCTATGCTATTCATGATGCTGGTAGTTTTGTTATTTTGATTGTTGGTGCTATGGATGCTATGCTATTCATGATGCTGGTAGTTTTGTTATTTTGATTGTTGGTGCTATGGATGCTATGCTATTCATGATGTTGGTAGTTTTGTTATTTTGATTGTTGGTGCTATGGATGCTATGCTATTCATGATGCTGGTAGTTTTGTTATTTTGATTGTTGGTGCTATGGATGCTATGCTATTCATGATGTTGGTAGTTTTGTTATTTTGCTTGTTGGTGCTATGGATGCTATGCTATTCATGATGTTGGTAGTTTTGTTATTTTGATTGTTGGTGCTATGGATGCTATGCTATTCATGATGTTGGTAGTTTCTTTATTTTGGGTGTTGGTGCTATGGATGCTATGCTATTCATGATGCTGGTAGTTTTGTTATTTTGATTGTTGGTGCTATGGATGCTATGCTATTCATGATGTTGGTAGTTTTGTTATTTTGATTGTTGGTGCTATGGATGCTATGCTATTCATGATGCTGGTAGTTTTGTTATTTTGATTGTTGGTGCTATGGATGCTGTGCTATTCATGATGCTGGTAGTTTCTTTATTTTGATTGTTGGTGCTATGGATGCTATGCTATTCATGATGCTGGTAGTTTTGTTATTTTGATTGTTGGTGCTATGGATGCTATGCTATTCATGATGTTGGTAGTTTTGTTATTTTGCTTGTTGGTGCTATGGATGCTATGCTATTCATGATGCTGGTAGTTTTTTATTTTGATTGTTGGTGCTATGGATGCTATGCTATTCATGATGCTGGTAGTTTTGTTATTTTGATTGTTGGTGCTATGGATGCTATGCTATTCATGATGCTGGTAGTTTTGTTATTTTGATTGTTGGTGCTATGGATGCTATGCTATTCATGATGCTGGTAGTTTTGTTATTTTGATTGTTGGTGCTATGGATGCTATGCTATTCATGATGTTGGTAGTTTTGTTATTTTGCTTGTTGGTGCTATGGATGCTATGCTATTCATGATGCTGGTAGTTTTGTTATTTTGATTGTTGGTGCTATGGATGCTATGCTATTCATGATGCTGGTAGTTTTGTTATTTTGATTGTTGGTGCTATGGATGCTATGCTATTCATGATGCTGGTAGTTTTGTTATTATTTTGGGTGTTGGTGCTATGGATGCTATGCTATTCATGATGCTGGTAGTTTTGTTATTTTGATTGTTGGTGCTATGGATGCTATGCTATTCATGATGCTGGTAGTTTTGTTATTTTGCTTGTTGGTGCTATGGATGCTATGCTATTCATGATGTTGGTAGTTTTGTTATTTTGATTGTTGGTGCTATGGATGCTGTGCTATTCATGATGCTGGTAGTTTTGTTATTTTGATTGTTGGTGCTATGGATGCTATGCTATTCATGATGCTGGTAGTTTTGTTATTTTGATTGTTGGTGCTATGGATGCTATGCTATTCATGATGCTGGTAGTTTTGTTATTTTGATTGTTGGTGCTATGGATGCTATGCTATTCATAATGCTGGTAATTTTGTTATTTTGATTGTTGGTGCTATGGATGCTATGCTATTCATGATGCTGGTAGTTTTGTTATTTTGCTTGTTGGTGCTATGGATGCTATGCTATTCATGATGCTGGTAGTTTTGTTATTTTGATTGTTGGCGCTATGGATGCTATGCTATGCTATTCATGATGCTGGTAGTTTTGTTATTTTGATTGTTGGTGCTATGGATGCTATGCTATTCATGATGCTGGTAGTTTTGTTATTTTGATTGTTGGTGCTATGGATGCTATGCTATTCATGATGTTGGTAGTTTTGTTATTTTGCTTGTTGGTGCTATGGATGCTGTGCTATTCATGATGCTGGTAGTTTTGTTATTTTGATTGTTGGTGCTATGGATGCTGTGCTATTCATGATGCTGGTAGTTTTGTTATTTTGATTGTTGGTGCTATGGATGCTATGCTATTCATGATGCTGGTAGTTTTGTTATTTTGCTTGTTGGTGCTATGGATGCTATGCTATTCATGATGCTGGTAGTTTTGTTATTTTGATTGTTGGTGCTATGGATGCTATGCTATTCATGATGCTGGTAGTTTTGTTATTTTGTTTGATTGTTGGTGCTATGGATGCTATGATATTCATGATGTTGGTAGTTTTGTTATTTTGATTGTTGGTGCTATGGATGCTATGCTATTCATGATGCTGGTAGTTTTGTTATTTTGATTGTTGGTGCTATGGATGCTATGCTATTCATGATGTTGGTAGTTTTGTTATTTTGATTGTTGGTGCTATGGATGCTATGCTATTCATGAGGCTTGTAGTTTTGTTATTTTGATTGTTGGTGCTATGGATGCTATGCTATTCATGATGCAGCTGGTTTTGTTATTTTGATTGTTGGTGCTATGGATGCTATGCTATTCATGATGCTGGTAGTTTTGTTATTTTGATTGTTGGTGCTATGGATGCTATGCTATTCATGATGCTGGTAGTTTTGTTATTTTGATTGTTGGTGCTATGGATGCTATGCTATTCATGATGCTGGTAGTTTTGTTATTTTGATTGTTGGTGCTATGGATGCTGTGCTATTCATGATGTTGGTAGTTTTGTTATTTTGATTGTTGGTGCTATGGATGCTATGCTATTCATGATGTTGGTAGTTTCTTTATTTTGATTGTTGGTGCTATGGATGCTATGCTATTCATGATGCTGGTAGTTTTGTTATTTTGATTGTTGGTGCTATGGATGCTATGCTATTCATGATGTTGGTAGTTTCTTTATTTTGGGTGTTGGTGCTATGGATGCTATGCTATTCATGATGCTGGTAGTTTTGTTATTTTGATTGTTGGTGCTATGGATGCTATGCTATTCATGATGCTGGTAGTTTTGTTATTTTGATTGTTGGTGCTATGGATGCTATGCTATTCATGATGCTGGTAGTTTTGTTATTTTGATTGTTGGTGCTATGGATGCTATGCTATTCATGATGCTGGTAGTTTTGTTATTTTGATTGTTGGTGCTATGGATGCTATGCTATTCATGATGTTGGTAGTTTTGTTATTTTGATTGTTGGTGCTATGGATGCTATGCTATTCATGATGCTGGTAGTTTTGTTATTTTGATTGTTGGTGCTATGGATGCTATGCTATTCATGATGTTGGTAGTTTTGTTATTTTGATTGTTGGTGCTATGGATGCTATGCTATTCATGATGCTGGTAGTTTTGTTATTTTGATTGTTGGTGCTATGGATGCTATGCTATTCATGATGCTGGTAGTTTTGTTATTTTGCTTGTTGGTGCTATGGATGCTATGCTATTCATGATGTTGGTAGTTTTGTTATTTTGATTGTTGGTGCTATGGATGCTATGCTATTCATGATGCTGGTAGTTTTGTTATTTTGATTGTTGGTGCTATGGATGCTATGCTATTCATGATGCTGGTAGTTTTGTTATTTTGATTGTTGGTGCTATGGATGCTGTGCTATTCATGATGCTGGTAGTTTTGTTATTTTGATTGTTGGTGCTATGGATGCTATGATATTCATGATGTTGGTAGTTTTGTTATTTTGATTGTTGGTGCTGTGGATGCTATGCTATTCATGATGTTTGTAGTTTCTTTATTTTGAGTGTTGGTGCTGTGGATGCTATGCTATTCATGATGTTTGTAGTTTCTTTATTTTGAGTGTTGGTGCTATGGATGCTGTGCTATTCATGATGTTGGTAGTTTTGTTATTTTGCATGTTGGTGCTATGGATGCTATGCTATTCATGATGCTGGTAGTTTATTTTGCTTGTTGGTGTTATGGATGCTGTGCTATTCATGATGTTGGTAGTTTCTTTATTGTGGGTGTTGGTGGTATGGATGCTGTGCTATTCATGATGCAGGTAGTTTTGCTATTTTGATTGTTGGTGCTATGGATGCTATGCTATTCATGATGTTGGTAGTTTTGTTATTTTCCTTGTTGGTGCTATGGATGCTATGCTATTCATGATGCTGGTAGTTTTGTTATTTTGATTGTTGGTGCTATGGATGCTATGCTATTCATGATGCTGGTAGTTTTGTTATTTTGATTGTTGGTGCTATGGATGCTGTGCTATTCATGATGCTGGTAGTTTTGTTATTTTGATTGTTGGTGCTATGGATGCTATGCTATTCATGATGCTGGTAGTTTTGTTATTTTGATTGTTGGTGCTATGGATGCTGTGCTATTCATGATGCTGGTAGTTTTGTTATTTTGCTTGTTGGTGCTATGGATGCTATGCTATTCATGATGTTGGTAGTTTCTTTATTTTGGGTGTTGGTGCTATGGATGCTATGCTATTCATGATGCTGGTAGTTTTGTTATTTTGATTGTTGGTGCTATGGATGCTATGCTATTCATGATGCTGGTAGTTTTGTTATTTTGATTGTTGGTGCTATGGATGCTATGCTATTCATGATGTTGGTAGTTTACTTATTTTGCTTGTTGGTGCTATGGATACTGTGCTATTCATGGTGCTGGTAGTTTTGTTATTTTGATTGTTGGTGCTATGGATTCTGTGCTATTCATGATGCTGGTAGTTTTGTTATTTTGATTGTTGGTGCTATGGATGCTATGCTATTCATGATGTTGGTAGTTTTGTTATTTTGATTGTTGGTGCTATGGATGCTATGCTATTCATGATGCTGGTAGTTTTGTTATTTTGATTGTTGGTGCTATGGATGCTGTGCTATTCATGATGCTGGTAGTTTTGTTATTTTGATTGTTGGTGCTATGGATGCTATGCTATTCATGATGCTGGTAGTTTTGTTATTTTGATTGTTGGTGCTATGGATGCTAAGCTATTCATGATGCTGGTAGTTTTGTTATTTTGATTGTTGGTGCTATGGATGCTATGCTATTCATGATGTTGGTAGTTTCTTTATTTTGATTGTTGGTGCTATGGATGCTATGCTATTCATGATGCAGGTAGTTTTGTTATTTTGCATGTTGGTGCTTTGGATGCTATGCTAGTCATGATGCTGGTAGTTTTGTTATTTTGATTGTTGGTGCTATGGATGCTATGCTATTCATGATGTTGGTAGTTTTGTTATTTTGCTTGTTGGTGCTATGGATGCTATGCTATTCATGATGTTGGTAGTTTTGTTATTTTGATTGTTGGTGCTATGGATGCTATGCTATTCATGATGTTGGTAGTTTTGTTATTTTGCTTGTTGGTGCTATGGATGCTATGCTATTCATGATGTTGGTAGTTTTGTTATTTTGATTGTTGGTGCTATGGATGCTATGCTATTCATGATGCTGGTAGTTTTGTTATTTTGATTGTTGGTGCTATGGATGCTGTGCTATTCATGATGCTGGTAGTTTTGTTATTTTGATTGTTGGTGCTATGGATGCTATGCTATTCATGATGTTGGTAGTTTTGTTATTTTGCTTGTTGGTGCTATGGATGCTGTGCTATTCATGATGTTGGTAGTTTCTTTATTTTGCTTGTTGGTGCTATGGATGCTATGCTATTCATGATGCTGGTAGTTTTGTTATTTTGATTGTTGGTGCTATGGATGCTATGCTATTCATGATGTTGGTAGTTTTGTTATTTTGATTGTTGGTGCTATGGATGCTATGCTATTCATGATGCTGGTAGTTTTGTTATTTTGATTGTTGGTGCTATGGATGCTATGCTATTCATGATGCTGGTAGTTTTGTTATTTTGATTGTTGGTGCTATGGATGCTGTGCTATTCATGATGCTGGTAGTTTTGTTATTTTGATTGTTGGTGCTATGGATGCTAAGCTATTCATGATGCTGGTAGTTTTGTTTTTGTGATTGTTGGTGCTATGGATGCTATGCTATTCATGATGTTGGTAGTTTTGTTATTTTGATTGTTGGTGCTATGGATGCTATGCTATTCATGATGCTGGTAGTTTTGTTATTTTGATTGTTGGTGCTATGGATGCTATGCTATTCATGATGCTGGTAGTTTTGTTATTTTGATTGTTGGTACTATGGATGCTATGCTATTCATGATGCTGGTAGTTTTGTTATTTTGATTGTTGGTGCTATGGATGCTAAGCTATTCATGATGTTGGTAGTTTTTTTATTTTGATTGTTGGTGCTATGGATGCTATGCTATTCATGATGCTGGTAGTTTTGTTATTTTGATTGTTGGTGCTATGGATGCTATGCTATTCACGATGCAGGTAGTTTGTTTATTTTGATTGTTGGTGCTATGGCTGCTATGCTATTCATGATGCTGGTAGTTTTGTTATTTTGATTGTTGGTGCTATGGATGCTATGCTATTCATGATGCTGGTAGTTTTGTTATTTTGATTGTTGGTGCTATGGATGCTGTGCTATTCATGATGCTGGTAGTTTTGTTATTTTGATTGTTGGTGCTATGGATGCTATGCTATTCATGATGCTGGTAGTTTTGTTATTTTGATTGTTGGTGCTATGGATGCTATGCTATTCATGATGCTGGTAGTTTTGTTATTTTGATTGTTGGTGCTATGGATTCTGTGTTATTCATGATGTTGGTAGTTTTGTTATTTTGATTGTTGTTGCTATGGATACTATGCTATTCATGATGCTGGTAGTTTTGTTATTTTGATTGTTGGTGCTATGGATGCTATGCTATTCATGATGTTGGTAGTTTTGTTATTTTGATTGTTGGTGCTATGGATGCTGTGCTATTCATGATGCTGGTAGTTTTGTTATTTTGATTGTTGGTGCTATGGATGCTATGCTATTCATGATGTTGGTAGTTTTGTTATTTTGATTGTTGGTGCTATGGATGCTATGCTATTCATGATGCTGGTAGTTTTGTTATTTTGATTGTTGGTGCTATGGATGCTATGCTATTCATGATGCTGGTAGTTTTGTTATTTTGATTGTTGGTGCTATGGATGCTATGCTATTCATGATGCTGGTAGTTTTGTTATTTTGCTTGTTGGTGCTATGGATGCTATGCTATTCATGATGCTGGTAGTTTTGTTATTTTGCTTGTTGGTGCTATGGATGCTATGCTATTCATGATGTTGGTAGTTTCTTTATTTTGGGTGTTGGTGCTATGGATGCTGTGCTATTCATGATGCTGGTAGTTTTGTTATTTTGATTGTTGGTGCTATGGATGCTATGCTATTCATGATGTTGGTAGTTTTGTTATTTTGATTGTTGGTGCTATGGATGCTGTGCTATTCATGATGCTGGTAGTTTTGTTATTTTGATTGTTGGTGCTATGGATGCTATGCTATTCATGATGCTGGTAGTTTTGTTATTTTGATTGTTGGTGCTATGGATGCTATGCTATTCATGATGTTGGTAGTTTATTTTGCTTGTTGGTGCTATGGATGCTGTGCTATTCATGATGCTGGTAGTTTTGTTATTTTGATTGTTGGTGCTATGGATGCTATGCTATTCATGATGCTGGTAGTTTTGTTATTTTGATTGTTGGTGCTATGGATGCTATGCTATTCATGATGCTGGTAGTTTTGTTATTTTGATTGTTGGTGCTATGGATGCTATGCTATTCATGATGCTGGTAATTTTGTTATTTTGATTGTTGGTGCTATGGATGCTTTATTTTGATTGTTGGTGCTATGGATGCTATGCTATTCATGATGCTGGTAGTTTTGTTATTTTGCTTGTTGGTGCTATGGATGCTATGCTATTCATGATGCTGGTAGTTTTGTTATTTTGATTGTTGGTGCTATGGATGCTATGCTATTCATGATGCTGGTAGTTTTGTTATTTTGATTGTTGGTGCTATGGATGCTATGCTATTCATGATGTTGGTAGTTTCTTTATTTTGGGTGTTGGTGCTATGGATGCTATGCTATTCATGATGTTGGTAGTTTTGTTATTTTGATTGTTGGTGCTATGGATGCTGTGCTATTCATGATGCTGGTAGTTTTGTTATTTTGATTGTTGGTGCTATGGATGCTATGCTATTCATGATGTTGGTAGTTTCTTTATTTTGCTTGTTGGTGCTATGGATGCTATGCTATTCATGATGTTGGTAGTTTTGTTATTTTGATTGTTGGTGCTATGGATGCTGTGCTATTCATGATGCTGGTAGTTTTGTTATTTTGATTGTTGGTGTTATGGATGCTATGCTATTCATGATGCTGGTAGTTTCTTTCTTTATTTTGATTGTTGGTGTTATGGATGCTATGCTATTCATGATGCTGGTAGTTTTGTTATTTTGATTGTTGGTGCTATGGATGCTGTGCTATTCATGATGCTGGTAGTTTTGTTATTTTGATTGTTGGTGCTATGGATGCTATGCTATTCATGATGCTGGTAGTTTTGTTATTTTGATTGTTGGTGCTATGGATGCTATGCTATTCATGATGCTGGTAGTTTTGTTATTTTGATTGTTGGTGCTATGGATGCTATGCTATTCATGATGCTGGTAGTTTTGTTATTTTGATTGTTGGTGCTATGGATGCTATGCTATTCATGATGTTGGTAGTTTACTTATTTTGCTTGTTGCTGCTATGGATGCTATGCTATTCATGATGCTGGTAGTTTTGTTATTTTGATTGTTGGTGCTATGGATGCTAAGCTATTCTTGATGCTGGTAGTTTTGTTATTTTGATTGTTGCTGCTATGGATGCTATGCTATTCATGATGCTGGTAGTTTTGTTATTTTGATTGTTGGTGCTATGGATGCTAAGCTATTCATGATGCTGGTAGTTTTGTTATTGTGATTGTTGGTGCTATGGATGCTATGCTATTCATGATGCTGGTAGTTTTATGCTATTCATGATGCTGGTAGTTTTGTTATTTTGATTGTTGGTGCTATGGATGCTATGCTATTCATGATGTTGGTAGTTTCTTTATTTTGCTTGTTGGTGCTATGGATGCTATGCTATTCATGATGCTGGTAGTTTTGTTATTTTGATTGTTGGTGCTATGGATGCTGTGCTGTGCTATTCATGATGTTGGTAGTTTTGTTATTTTGCATGTTGGTGCTATGGATGCTATGCTATTCATGATGCTGGTAGTTTTGTTATTTTGATTGTTGGTGCTATGGATGCTATGCTATTCATGATGCTGGTAGTTTTGTTATTTTGATTGTTGGTGCTATGGATGCTATAATATTCATGATGTTGGTAGTTTTGTTATTTTGATTGTTGGTGCTATGGATGCTATGCTATTCATGATGCTGGTAGTTTTGTTATTTTGATTGTTGGTGCTATGGATGCTATGCTATTCATGATGTTGGTAGTTTCTTTATTTTGGGTGTTGGTGCTATGGATGCTATGCTATTCATGATGCTGGTAGTTTTGTTATTTTGATTGTTGGTGCTATGGATGCTATGCTATTCATGATGCTGGTAGTTTTGTTATTTTGATTGTTGGTGCTATGGATGCTATGCTATTCATGATGCTGGTAGTTTTGTTATTTTGATTGTTGGTGCTATGGATGCTATGCTATTCATGATGCTGGTAGTTTTGTTATTTTGATTGTTGGTGCTATGGATGCTGTGCTATTCATGATGCTGGTAGTTTTGTTATTTTGATTGTTGGTGCTATGGATGCTATGCTATTCATGATGTTGGTAGTTTCTTTATTTTGATTGTTGGTGCTATGGATGCTATGCTATTCATGATGTTGGTAGTTTTGTTATTTTGATTGTTGGTGCTATGGATGCTATGCTATTCATGATGCTGGTAGTTTTGTTATTTTGATTGTTGGTGCTATGGATGCTATGCTATTCATGATGCTGGTAGTTTTGTTATTTTGATTGTTGGTGCTATGGATGCTATGCTATTCATGATGCTGGTAGTTTTGTTATTTTGATTGTTGGTGCTATGGATGCTATGCTATTCATGATGTTGGTAGTTTTGTTATTTTGATTGTTGGTGCTATGGATGCTGTGCTATTCATGATGCTGGTAGTTTTGTTATTTTGATTGTTGGTGCTATGGATGCTGTGCTATTCATGATGCTGGTAGTTTTGTTATTTTGCTTGTTGGTGCTATGGATGCTATGCTATTCATGATGCTGGTAGTTTTGTTATTTTGATTGTTGGTGCTATGGATGCTATGCTATTCATGATGCTGGTAGTTTTGTTATTTTGATTGTTGGTGCTATGGATGCTATGCTATTCATGATGTTGGTAGTTTTGTTATTTTGATTGTTGTTGCTATGAATGCTATGCTATTCATGATGTTGGTAGTTTAATTATTTTGATTGTTGGTGCTATGGATGCTATGCTATTCATGATGCTGGTAGTTTTGTTATTTTGATTGTTGGTGCTATGGATGCTATGCTATTCATGATGCTGGTAGTTTTGTTATTTTGCTTGTTGGTGCTATGGATGCTATGCTATTCATGATGTCATGATGCTGGTAGTTTTGTTATTTTGATTGTTGGTGCTATGGATGCTGATGCTATGCTATTCATGATGCTTGTAGTTTTGTTATTTTGATTGTTGGTGCTATGGATGCTATGATATTCATGATGTTGGTAGTTTTGTTATTTTGATTGTTGGTGCTATGGATGCTATGCTATTCATGATGTTGGTAGTTTTGTTATTTTGATTGTTGGTGCTATGGATTCTGTGCTATTCATGATGCTGGTAGTTTTGTTATTTTGATTGTTGGTGCTATGGATGCTATGCTATTCATGATGTTGGTAGTTTTGTTATTTTGATTGTTGGTGCTATGGATGCTGTGCTATTCATGATGCTGGTAGTTTTGTTATTTTGATTGTTGGTGCTATGGATGCTATGCTATTCATGATGTTGGTAGTTTCTTTATTTTGATTGTTGGTGCTATGGATGCTATGCTATTCATGATGTTGGTAGTTTTGTTATTTTGCATGTTGGTGCTATGGATGCTATGCTATTCATGATGCTGGTAGTTTATTTTTATTGCTGTTATGGATGCTGTGCTATTCATGATGTTGGTAGTTTCTTTATTGTGGGTGTTGGTGGTATGGATGCTGTGCTATTCATGATGCAGGTAGTTTTGCTATTTTGATTGTTGGTGCTATGGATGCTATGCTATTCATGATGTTGGTAGTTTTGTTATTTTCCTTGTTGGTGCTATGGATCTTATGTTTTTCATGCTGCTGGTAGTTTTGTTATTTTGATTGTTGGTGCTATGGATGCTATGCTATTCATGATGCTGGTAGTTTTGTTATTTTGCTTGTTGGTGCTATGGATGCTATGCTATTCATGATGTTGGTAGTTTTGTTATTTTGATTGTTGGTGCTATGGATGCTATGCTATTCATGATGCTGGTAGTTTTGTTATTCTTATTGTTGGTGCTATGGATGCTGTGCTATTCATGGTGCTGGTAGTTTTGTTATTTTGATTGTTGGTGCTATGGATGCTATGCTATTCATGATGCTGGTAGTTTTGTTATTCTTATTGTTGGTGCTATGGATGCTATGCTATTCATGATGCTGGTAGTTTTGTTATTTTGATTGTTGGTGCTATGGATGCTATGCTATTCATGATGCTGGTAGTTTTGTTATTTTGATTGTTGGTGCTATGGATGCTATGCTATTCATGATGTTGGTAGTTTCTTAATTTTGATTGTTGGAGCCATGGATGCTATGCTATTCATGATGCTGGTAGTTTTGTTATTTTGATTGTAGGTGCTTTGGATGCTATGCTATTCATGATGTTGGTAGTTTCTTTATTTTGATTGTTGGTGCTATGGATGCTATGCTATTCATGATGCTGGTAGTTTTGTTATTTTGATTGTTGGTGTTATGGATGCTGTGCTATTCATGATGCTGCTAGTTTTGTTATTTTGATTGTTGGTGCTATGGATGCTATGCTATTCATGATGCTGGTAGTTTTGTTATTTTGATTGTTGGTGCTATGGATGCTATGCTATTCATGATGCTGGTAGTATTGTTATGTTGATTGTTGGTGCTATGGATGCTATGCTATTCATGATGCTGGTAGTTTTGTTATTTTGATTGTTGGTGCTATGGATGCTATGCTATTCATGATGCTGGTAGTTTTGTTATTTTGATTGTTGGTGCTATGGATGCTATGCTATTCATGATGTTGGTAGTTTCTTTATTTTGCTTGTTGGTGCTATGGATGCTATGCTATTCATGATGTTGGTAGTTTTGTTATTTTGATTGTTGGTGCTATGGATGCTATGCTATTCATGATGTTGGTAGTTTTGTTATTTTGATTGTTGGTGCTATGGATGCTATGCTATTCATGATGCTGGTAGTTTTGTTATTTTGATTGTTGGTGCTATGGATGCTATGCTATTCATGATGCTGGTAGTTTTGTTATTTTGCTTGTTGGTGCTATGGATGCTATGCTATTCATGATGTTGGTAGTTTCTTTATTTTGGGTGTTGGTGCTATGGATGCTGTGCTATTCATGATGCTGGTAGTTTTGTTATTTTGATTGTTGGTGCTATGGATGCTATGCTATTCATGATGCTGGTAGTTTTGTTATTTTGATTGTTGGTGCTATGGATGCTATGCTATTCATGATGCTGGTAGTTTTGTTATTTTGATTGTTGGTGCTATGGATGCTGCTATGGATGCTATGCTATTCATGATGCTGGTAGTTTTGTTATTTTGATTGTTGGTGCTATGGATGCTATGCTATTCATGATGTTGGTAGTTTTGTTATTTTGATTGTTGGTGCTATGGATGCTGTGCTATTCATGATGCTGGTAGTTTTGTTATTTTGATTGTTGGTGCTATGGATGCTATGCTATTCATGATGCTGGTAGTTTTGTTATTTTGATTGTTGGTGCTATGGATGCTATGCTATTCATGATGTTGGTAGTTTTGTTATTTTGATTGTTGGTGCTATGGATGCTATGCTATTCATGATGCTGGTAGTTTTGTTATTTTGATTGTTGGTGCTATGGATGCTGTGCTATTCATGATGCTGGTAGTTTTGTTATTTTGATTGTTGGTGCTATGGATGCTATGCTATTCATGATGCTGGTAGTTTTGTTATTTTGATTGTTGGTGCTATGGATGCTATGCTATTCATGATGCTGGTAGTTTTGTTATTTTGCTTGTTGGTGCTATGGATGCTGTGCTATTCATGATGCTGGTAGTTTTGTTATTTTGATTGTTGGTGCTATGGATGCTGTGCTATTCATGATGCTGGTAGTTTTGTTATTTTGATTGTTGGTGCTATGGATGCTATGCTATTCATGATGCTGGTAGTTTTGTTATTTTGATTGTTGGTGCTATGGATGCTATGCTATTCATGATGTTGGTAGTTTTGTTATTTTGATTGTTGGTGCTATGGATGCTGTGCTATTCATGATGCTGGTAGTTTTGTTATTTTGATTGTTGGTGCTATGGATGCTATGCTATTCATGATGCTGGTAGTTTTGTTATTTTGATTGTTGGTGCTATGGATGCTATGCTATTCATGATGCTGGTAGTTTCTTTATTTTGCTTGTTGGTGCTATGGATGCTATGCTATTCATGATGCTGGTAGTTTCTTTATTTTGATTGTTGGTGCTATGGATGCTATGCTATTCATGATGCTGGTAGTTTTGTTATTTTGATTGTTGGTGCTATGGATGCTATGCTATTCATGATGCTGGTAGTTTTGTTATTTTGCTTGTTGGTGCTATGAATGCTATGCTATTCATGATGCAGGTAGTTTTCTTATTTTGATTGTTGGTGCTATGGATGCTATGCTATTCATGATGCTGGTAGTTTTGTTATTTTGATTGTTGGTGCTATGGATGCTATGCTATTCATGATGCTGGTAGTTTTGTTATTTTGATTGTTGGTGCTATGGATGCTATGCTATTCATGATGCTGGTAGTTTTGTTATTTTGATTGTTGGTGCTATGGATGCTATGCTATTCATGATGCTGGTAGTTTTGTTATTTTGCTTGTTGGTGCTATGGATGCTATGCTATTCATGATGCTGGTAGTTTTGTTATTTTGATTGTTGGTGCTATGGATGCTATGCTATTCATGATGCTGGTAGTTTTGTTATTTTGATTGTTGGTGCTATGGATGCTATGCTATTCATGATGTTGGTAGTTTTGTTATTTTGCTTGTTGGTGCTATGGATGCTGTGCTATTCATGATGCAGGTAGTTTTGTTATTTTGATTGTTGGTGCTATGGATGCTATGCTATTCATGATGCTGGTAGTTTTGTTATTTTGATTGTTGGTGCTATGGATGCTGTGCTATTCATGATGCTGGTAGTTTTGTTATTTTGATTGTTGGTGCTATGGATGCTATGCTATTCATGATGCTGGTAGTTTTGTTATTTTGATTGTTGGTGCTATGGATGCTATGCTATTCATGATGTTGGTAGTTTTGTTATTTTGCTTGTTGGTGCTATGGATGCTATGCTATTCATGATGCTGGTAGTTTTGTTATTTTGATTGTTGGTGCTATGGATGCTATGCTATTCATGATGTTGGTAGTTTTGTTATTTTGATTGTTGGTGCTATGGATGCTATGCTATTCATGATGCTGGTAGTTTTGTTATTTTGATTGTTGGTGCTATGGATGCTATGCTATTCATGATGCTGGTAGTTTTGTTATTTTGATTGTTGGTGCTATGGATGCTATGCTATTCATGATGCTGGTAGTTTTGTTATTTTTATTGTTGGTGCTATGGATGCTATGCTATTCACGATGCTGGTAGTTTTGTTATTGTAATTGTTGGGGCTATGGATGCTGTGCTATTCATGATGCTGGTAGTTTTGTTATTTTGGGTGTTGGTGCTATGGATGCTATGCTATTCATGATGCTGGTAATTTTGTTATTTTGATTGTTGGTGCTATGGATGCTATGCTATTCATGATGTTGGTAGTTTTGTTATTTTGATTGTTGGTGCTATGGATGCTGTGCTATTCATGATGTTGGTAGTTTTGTTATTTTGATTGTTGGTGCTATGGATGCTATGCTATTCATGATGCTGGTAGTTTTGTTATTTTGATTGTTGGTGCTATGGATGCTATGCTATTCATGATGCTGGTAGTTTTGTTATTTTGATTGTTGGTGCTATGGATGCTATGCTATTCATGATGTTGGTAGTTTTGTTATTTTGATTGTTGGTGCTATGGATGCTATGCTATTCATGATGCTGGTAGTTTTGTTATTTTGATTGTTGGTGCTATGGATGCTATGCTATTCATGATGTTGGTAGTTTTGTTATTTTGATTGTTGGTGCTATGGATGCTGTGCTATTCATGATGCTGGTAGTTTTGTTATTTTGATTGTTGGTGCTATGGATGCTATGCTATTCATGATGCTGGTAGTTTTGTTATTTTGATTGTTGGTGCTATGGATGCTGTGCTATTCATGATGCTGGTAGTTTTGTTATTTTGCATGTTGGTGCTATGGATGCTATGCTATTCATGATGTTGGTAGTTTTGTTATTTTGGGTGTTGGTGGTATGGATGCTATGATATTCATGATGCTGGTAGTTTTGTTATTTTTAATGTTGGTGCTATGGATGCTGTGCTATTCATGATGCTGGTAGTTTGTTATTTTGCTTGTTGGTGCTATGGATGCTATGCTATTCATGATGCTGGTAGTTTTGTTATTTTGATTGTTGGTGCTATGGATGCTATGCTATTCATGATGCTGGTAGTTTTGTTATTTTGATTGTTGGTGCTATGGATGCTATGCTATTCATGATGCTGGTAGTTTTGTTATTTTGATTGTTGGTGCTATGGATGCTATGCTATTCATGATGTTGGTAGTTTTGTTATTTTGCTTGTTGGTGCTATGGATGCTATGCTATTCATGATGTTGGTAGTTTTGTTATTTTGCTTGTTGTTGCTATGGATGCTATGCTATTCATGATGCTGGTAGTTTTGTTATTTTGATTGTTGGTGCTATGGATGCTGTGCTATTCATGATGCTGGTAGGTAGTTTTGTTATTTTGCTTGTTGGTGCTATGGATGCTATGCTATTCATGATGTTGGTAGTTTTGTAATTTTGATTGTTGATGCTATGGATGCATGCTATTCATGATGCTGGTAGTTTTGTTATTTTGATTGTTGGTGCTATGGATGCTATGCTATTCATGATGCTGGTAGTTTTGTTATTTTGATTGTTGGTGCTATGGATGCTATGCTATTCATGATGCTGGTAGTTTTGTTATTTTGCTTGTTGGTGCTATGGATGCTATGCTATTCATGATGCTGGTAGTTTTGTTATTTTGATTGTTGGTGCTATGGATGCTATGCTATTCATGATGCTGGTAGTTTTGTTATTTTGATTGTTGGTGCTATGGATGCTATGCTATTCATGATGCTGGTAGTTTTGTTATTTTGATTGTTGGTGCTATGGATGCTATGCTATTCATGATGTTGGTAGTTTCTTTATTTTGCTTGTTGGTGCTATGGATGCTATGCTATTCATGATGCTGGTAGTTTTGTTATTTTGATTGTTGGTGCTATGGATGCTGTGCTATTCATGATGCTGGTAGTTTTGTTATTTTGATTGTTGGTGCTATGGATGCTGTGCTATTCATGATGCTGGTAGTTTTGTTATTTTGATTGTTGGTGCTATGGATGCTATGCTATTCATGATGTTGGTAGTTTTGTTATTTTGCTTGTTGGTGCTATGGATGCTATGCTATTCATGATGCTGGTAGTTTTGTTATTTTGATTGTTGGTGCTATGGATGCTATTCATGATGCAGGTAGTTTTGCTATTTTGATTGTTGGTGTTATGGATACTATGCTTTTCATGATGCTGGTAGTTTTGTTATTTTGATTGTTGGTGCTGTGGATGCTATGCTATTCATGATGTTGGTAGTTTTGTTATTTTGCTTGTTGGTGCTATGGATCTTATGTTTTTCATGATGCTGGTAGTTTTGTTATTTTGATTGTTGGTGCTATGGATGCTATGCTATTCATGATGCTGGTAGTTTTGTTATTTTGATTGTTGGTGCTATGGATGCTATGCTATTCATGATGCTGGTAGTTTTGTTATTTTGATTGTTGGTGCTATGGATGCTGTGCTATTCATGATGCTGGTAGTTTTGTTATTTTGATTGTTGGTGCTATGGATGCTATGCTATTCATGATGTTGGTAGTTTTGTTATTTTGCATGTTGGTGCTATGGATGCTGTGCTATTCTTGATGTTGGTAGTTTTGTTATTTTGCATGTCGGTGCTATGGATGCTATGCTATTCATGATGCTGGTAGTTTTGTTATTTTTATTGTTGGTGCTATGGATGCTATGCTATTCATGATGCTGGTAGTTTTGTTATTTTTATTGTTGGTGCTATGGATGCTATGCTATTCATGATGCTGGTAGTTTTGTTATTTTTATTGTTGGTGCTATGGATGCTATGCTATTCATGATGCTGGTAGTTTTGTTATTTTGATTGTTGGTGCTATGGATGCTATGCTATTCATGATGCTGGTAGTTTTGTTATTTTGATTGTTGGTGCTATGGATGCTATGCTATTCATGATGTTGGTAGTTTCTTTATTTTGCTTGTTGGTGCTATGGATGCTATGCTATTCATGATGCTGGTAGTTTTGTTATTTTGCTTGTTGGTGCTATGGATGCTATGCTATTCATGATGCTGGTAGTTTTGTTATTTTGATTGTTGGTGCTATGGATGCTATGCTATTCATGATGCTGGTAGTTTTGTTATTTTGATTGTTGGTGCTATGGATGCTATGCTATTCATGATGCTGGTAGTTTCTTTATTTTGCTTGTTGGTGCTATGGATGCTGTGCTATTCATGATGCTGGTAGTTTTGTTATTTTGATTGTTGGTGCTATGGATGCTATGCTATTCATGATGTTGGTAGTTTCTTTATTTTGCTTGTTGGTGCTTTGGATGCTATGGTATTCCTGAGGCTGGTGGTTTCTGTATTTTGCATGTTGGTGCTATGGATGCTATGCTATTCATGATGCTGGTAGTTTTGTTATTTTGATTGTTGGTGCTATGGATGCTGTGCTATTCATGATGCTGGTAGTTTTGTTATTTTGATTGTTGGTGCTATGGATGCTATGCTATTCATGATGCTGGTAGTTTTGTTATTTTGATTGTTGGTGCTATGGATGCTATGCTATTCATGATGCTGGTAGTTTCTTTATTTTGGGTGTTGGTGCTATGGATGCTGTGCTATTCATGATGCTGGTAGTTTTGTTATTTTGATTGTTGGTGCTATGGATGCTATGCTATTCATGATGTTGGTAGTTTCTTTATTTTGGGTGTTGGTGCTATGGATGCTATGCTATTCATGATGTTGGTAGTTTCTTTATTTTGATTGTTGGTGCTATGGATGCTATGCTATTCATGATGCTGGTAGTTTTGTTATTTTGATTGTTGGTGCTATGGATGCTATGCTATTCATGATGTTGGTAGTTTCTTTATTTTGATTGTTGGTGCTATGGATGCTGTGCTATTCATGATGCTGGTAGTTTTGTTATTTTGATTGTTGGTGCTATGGATGCTGTGCTATTCATGATGCTGGTAGTTTTGTTATTTTGATTGTTGGTGCTATGGATGCTATGCTATTCATGATGCTGGTAGTTTTGTTATTTTGATTGTTGGTGCTATGGATGCTATGCTATTCATGATGTTGGTAGTTTTGTTATTTTGATTGTTGGTGCTATGGATGCTATGCTATTCATGATGCTGGTAGTTTTGTTATTTTGATTGTTGGTGCTATGGATGCTGTGCTATTCATGATGCTGGTAGTTTTGTTATTTTGATTGTTGGTGCTATGGATGCTATGCTATTCATGATGTTGGTAGTTTTGTTATTTTGATTGTTGGTGCTATGGATGCTATGCTATTCATGATGTTGGTAGTTTTGTTATTTTGATTGTTGGTGCTATGGATGCTATGTTATTCATGATGTTGGTAGTTTTGTTATTTTGATTGTTGGTGCTATGGATGCTGTGCTATTCATGATGCTGGTAGTTTTGTTATTTTGATTGTTGGTGCTATGGATGCTATGCTATTCATGATGTTGGTAGTTTTGTTATTTTGATTGTTGGTGCTATGGATGCTGTGCTATTCATGATGCTGGTAGTTTTGTTATTTTGCTTGTTGGTGCTATGGATGCTATGCTATTCATGATGTTGGTAGTTTCTGTATTTTGCTTGTTGTTGCTATGGATGCTATGCTATTCATGATGCTGGTAGTTTCTTTATTTTGCTTGGTGCTATGGATGCTGTGCTATTCATGATGTTGGTAGTTTCTTTATTTTGCTTGTTGGTGCTATGGATGCTATGCTATTCATGATGTTGGTAGTTTCTTTATTTTGGGTGTTGGTGCTATGGATGCTATGCTATTCATGATGCTGGTAGTTTTGTTATTTTGCTTGTTGGTGCTATGGATGCTGTGCTATTCATGATGTTGGTAGTTTCTTTATTTTGCTTGTTGGTGCTATGGATGCTATGCTATTCATGATGTTGGTAGTTTCTTTATTTTGCTTGTTGGTGCTATGGATGCTATGCTATTCATGATGTTGGTAGTTTTGTTATTTTGCTTGTTGGTGCTATGGATGCTGTGCTATTCATGATGTTGGTAGTTTTGTTATTTTGATTGTTGGTGCTATGGATGCTATGCTATTCATGATGTTGGCAGTTTCTTTATTTTGGGTGTTGATTTTGATTATTGGTTCTATGGATACAATGCTATTCATCATGTTGGTAGTTTCTGTATTTTGCTTGTTGGTGCTTTGGATGCTGTGCTATTCATGATGTTGGTAGTTTTGTTATTTTGATTGTTGGTGCTATGGATGCTATGCTATTCATGATGTTGGCATTTCTTTATTTTGGGTGTTGATTTTGATTGTTGGTTCTATGGATGCTATGCTATTCATGATGTTGGTAGTTTCTTTATTTTGCTTGTTGGTGCTATGGATGCTATGCTATTCATGATGTTGGTAGTTTTGTTATTTTGCTTGTTGGTGCTATGGATGCTGTGCTATTCATGATGTTGGTAGTTTCTTTATTTTGGGTGTTGGTGCTATGGATGCTATGCTATTCATGATGTTGGTAGTTTCTTTATTTTGGGTGTTGGTGCTATGGATGCTATGCTATTCATGATGCTGGTAGTTTTGTTATTTTGATTGTTGGTGCTATGGATGCTGTGCTATTCATGATGCTGGTAGTTTTGTTATTTTGATTGTTGGTGCTATGGATGCTGTGCTATTCATGATGCTGGTAGTTTTGTTATTTTGCTTGTTGGTGCTATGGATGCTATGCTATTCATGATGTTGGTAGTTTTGTTATTTTGCTTGTTGGTGCTATGGATGCTATGCTATTCATGATGTTGGTAGTTTTGTTATTTTGATTGTTGGTGCTATGGATGCTGTGCTATTCATGATGCTGGTAGTTTCTGTATTTTGCTTGTTGGTGCTATGGATGCTATGCTATTCTTGATGTTGATAGTTTCTTTATTTTGGGTGTTGGTGCTATGGATGCTATGCTATTCATGATGCTGGTAGTTTATTTTGCTTGCTGTTATGGATGCTGTGCTATCCATGATGGTACTAGTTTCTTTATTTTGCTTGTTGGTGCTATGGATGCTATGCTATTCATGATGTTGGTAGCTTTTGTATTTTGCTTGTTGGTGCTATGGATGCTATGCTATTCATGATGTTGGTAGTTTTGTTATTTTGCTTGTTGGTGCTATGGATGCTGTGCTATTCATGATGCTGGTAGTTTTGTTATTTTGATTGTTGGTGCTATGGATGCTGTGCTATTCATGATGCTGGTAGTTTTGTTATTTTGATTGTTGGTGCTATGGATGCTATGCTATTCATGATGTTGGTAGTTTCTTTATTTTGGGTGTTGGTGCTATGGATGCTATGCTATTCATGATGCTGGTAGTTTTGTTATTTTGCTTGTTGGTGCTATGGATGCTATGCTATTCATGATGTTGGTAGTTTCTTTATTTTGGGTGTTGGTGCTATGGATGCTGTGCTATTCATGATGCAGGTAGTTTTGTTATTTTGATTGTTGGTGCTATGGATGCTATGTTTTTCATGATGCTGGTAGTTTTGTTATTTTGATTGTTGGTGCTATGGATGCTGTGCTATTCATGATGCTGGTAGTTTTGTTATTTTGCTTGTTGGTGCTATGGATGCTATGCTATTCATGATGTTGGTAGTTTCTTTATTTTGGGTGTTGGTGCTATGGATGCTATGCTATTCATGATGCTGGTAGTTTTGTTATTTTGATTGTTGGTGCTATGGATGCTATGCTATTCATGATGTTGGTAGTTTCTTTATTTTGGGTGTTGGTGCTATGGATGCTGTGCTATTCATGGTGTTGGTAGTTTCTTTATTTTGGGTGTTGGTGCTATGGATGCTATGCTATTCATGATGTTGGTAGTTTCTTTATTTTGTGTGTTGGTGCTATGGATGCTATGCTATTCATGATGTTGGTAGTTTCTTTATTTTGATTGTTGGTGCTATGGATGCTATGCTATTCATGATGTTTGTAGTTTCTTTATTTTGAGTGTTGGTGCTATGGATGCTATGATATTCATGATGTTGGTAGTTTTGTTATTTTGATTGTTGGTGATATGGATGCTGCGCTATTCATGATGCTGGTAGTTCTTTTATTTTGCATGTTGGTGCTTTGGATGCTGTGCTATTCATGATGTTGGTAGTTTTGTTATTTTGCTTGTTGGTGCTATGGATGCTGTGCTATTCATGATGTTGGTAGTTTCTTTATTTTGCTTGTTGGTGCTATGGATGCTATGCTATTCATGATGTTGGTAGTTTCTTTATTTTCACCACAAGCGCTTTCACCCTGACTGAAATGCAGGGCTTTTTCAAGTACAAGAGAAACATAATGCCCCTCCCATTTAAATACCCCTATGCATAAAAGAGCACCAAAACATTTTAAAGCTGTATGTACAAGGTTCTCATCTGAAATATAAAATGTTGACAGAATAAATCCAAAAAATCCAATAACAAAATCCCTTCATAACCATAATTTATAAAGCTTAATAAGCCTATATGGCTGTAATACAATAAGTTGTCACAAAATACAAATGCAGTGAAACTTGCTACAAAAAGGCCCCCATGTTAAGAGTTCATCACAACTTCTCAGCTCTCCTAACCAAGTAGGGTTTAATACATATGTGATTGTTTAATCCTGGAGGTTGAGCTGCATTTAATTTTACTTGCCAATAAGTCTCCCTGCAGTATAGCCAGTTCTCCCATTCTTAACCCCTAGGGTCTATATGAACTTCTTCAAGCATTCTGAAAAGAAAACCTGTATGTGTAGGTTCCATGTGTAGATGCCTATACAATGCACTATTTAAGTTCTTTTTCCTAATATTATAGGTGTGTTCGTAGATACGTTTGTTAAGTGCCGTTTCTGATTTTCCGACATAAAAACTAGGGCAACCTTTACACAATGCCAAATATACTATACCTCTGGTAGTGCAGTTACCCTTTCTAAACTGCACACTACTCTTTGCATAATTGTTCAAAGTGACGTTTACTTTATCACAAATGCATTTACAATACCCGCATCTTCCACACTTTCTTGTACCCTGATCCTCCTGCAGTCTAATCTTGTTGTTTTTTTTCAAAAAGCCTTTTTAAGTTGATCCCTGTTTTAAAAACAAAATTTAGACTCTCCCCTACCTTGTTAACAATGTCCTGGTTAAATTTCAGCATCTTCCAATTCCTTTTAACTAAATCATTAATTTTCCTAGAAGCACCACTGTGCTGTAAAACCAAAGACATCCTAAAGGGTTGATCACCAGTAACCCTCTCCATAGTGGCACACTGCAGGGCATTACCTAAAAGGAGGAAGTATTTTACATGCCACCTCGCTATAACCTCATTAGATACTTCCTCTATCAAGTTGGTAGGGTAACCTCTTACTTTAAACAACTCAGAAATAAACTCAATTTCAGATAAAAATCTACCCTTTCCGAGGTCATTCTTGCTGCTCTAATCATCTGACCCTTCACAATGCTTTTTTTCTGCTTCCAGGGATGATTACTGTTGCAAGGCAAATAGGAATTACTAAAAGTATTCTTCCTATGAATCCTAGACCTTAGAACTCTATCAATTTTGTCCAACCTTACGTCTAAATAGGAAAAGAACAAGAGCTGGAACTAGTCAACTGAATAAAAAATGTCACCAAAAGCAGTTCCAAAAGTACAAATGTAGGCACCAGCACGAATCCACTCCAAAATTAATGTAAAACAGGTTTATTCACTTAAACAGTTGAGCACTTTCATCATACAATAGACTTCATCAGAACAATGATACTTAATTCATACTCACTTATATATACAAAAAAACAGTCACCTGACTCTAACCATTTAAATATTAAAGTGCTAGTGCTACTAATTCATTACCTCCTTTAAATTACAAACACTCCCAATACATATTAGTCCCATGCATTCTGACATATTCCTCTGTTAAAAAACAATACAGAAAACACTTATAACATATAACCTTGTGTGATTCTTATAAAAAATACAATATGTAAAATCTCATACTAAAAATATCATACTCTAAGGTACTCCGAATGTCTTTTTAAAAAAACAAATATCAAATGGAAATAAAAATACAGATAGTGCCACTAAGCCATGATGGGGTTTTTTGGTCTATTTATTAGTATACATCATGAAAAACTGCCCTAACCCTTGTAAATATTCACCTTAAGTTGTCCAATATGGGTTTGATAGATATGTGCTCAGTTATTCCAGGGTACTCTGATGCATTGAGTTTAATTTGCCATCTCACTTCTTTGTCACTAACCATCTTTCTAATGTCCCCTCCCCTCACATTACACTTTATCAGTTCTAATATACCAAATTTGAAATTGGTACATTCCTTATTCTCATTCAAATGTTTCCACAAAGCATTGTTGTCATCATGCTTCTTTATACTATACTGATGGTCATAAATTCTATTACGTAGACATCTTATAGTCTTTCCTACGTAAAAACAGGGACAATGTGAACAGGTGGCTAAATATACTAAATTCTTAGATCTACAATTCCCTTTATGAAACCTAATCCTAGCCTGGTTATAATTTTGCAGCACTATCTCCTGCGTCTCCATGATATACTGACATTGTGAGCACGTACCACACCGAGTGGTACCTGGGCCTCCAATTCTATCCTTGTTCCCAGTAAATTTTCTCTCAAAAAGATATTTCATATTAAACCCATTTTTATGCACAAAATATGGCTCCTTCCCCACAATGTTAATAATCCTACTATCTGCTTTTAAAACGTTCCAATTCCGCTGGATAATACGTTTGATATCTCCACTATATGAATCATGTTTCAATACACAAGCTTTCCCAAACCTGTTAGTGGCTGTTTCATCTTTTGACATTCTCTTGTCTTTTTGATGTCTAATACCATTTACACCACCCAACAAGGGTTTATATTTAATTCCCCATTGATTCCTAATGTACTCCCTAACATCCTTAACCATACAAGCAGGGTACCCCCTTTCCACACAATACTGACCAATTTTACTAAGTTCACTATCCAAATCGTTCATGTCTGATGTCATCCGTGCAGCACGGATACATTGTCCTTTGACAATGTTCCTTTTTTGGGCCCAAGGGTGATTGCTTGAAAAGTGCAAATAGGAATTGCTAAACGTATTTTTCCTGTATATATTGGACTTAAACTGCCCATTGTGTAAAGTGATTAATACGTCTAAATATGAGATGACACTCTTATCCTTGTTGATGGTAAATTTCAAATTCTCACTACAGGAATTAAGATATAAAAAAAACTTTTCTAATTCTTGTTGGTTTCCCTTCCAAACCAAAAAAATGTCATCTAAAAAATGAAAATAACAAGAAATATACTTAAACCAATGAGTTTTAAAAATAAACTCCTTTTCCCAGTTGAATACCACCATATTAACAAATATGGGGGCACACGCTGCCCCCATAGCTACACCCTTGGACTGCTTATAATACTCCCCTTCATAAAATATATAGTTATGAGCCAATACCATCTCCATAAATTCTACAACTAGTAGGATCTTGTCCCATTCCAATAGTCCTATGTCGCTAATACTTTCTTGGAACCTATTCAACCCTTCCTCCAACGGAATATTGGAGAATAAATCTATTACATCTATTGTAACTAACCACTCAGCCCCTTCAGCTAGTTCAGGCTTCAATCTCTCTAAAAAATCCCAGGAATCTACTACTAGATGCGGTATCTCATTAAGGAGAGGTTTTAACCATTTGTCAATAACCTTCCCAAAAGGGAAGGTTTGGGATGACTCCCTGAAATAATAGGCCTAAACGGGGGGGTCTTTGTAGTCCTTATGGATCTTAGGTATACCTACAATGGTCCCTATAATAGGTTTCTCAACCTTCAAAAATCTATACAGGTCCAGATCTATTCTACTTTCCATCAGAAGATCTTCCAAAAATAGGTCCACCTTGTGGTATCCAATGTTGACTTCATTAACAGAAGAAACAACATATTTTCCAGAACCCAATAATATGTTATTCATTTTGTTACTATAGTTCTGGGATGGATATAATACCACCCCCCCTTTATCCGGTTTCATAATCCTAATGTTGGGTCCTCCTGAATTTCTTTCAAGGCTCTTTGTTCCTCTTTTGTTAAATTATGCTTACAATTCAATCCTTTATGTTTGCTATATTGGTAAATGTCCCCAATTACTATTTTTTCAAAGGTATCCAACAAATGATTCAAAGGTGGCGTGTAGGAACTTTTTATTTTAAATTCCTTGGTCTCTTTATCCTGCATGCCATCAAATTTGACTCCAAGATTTAATTTCCTTATATATTTCTTCACATCGACTATACAATCAACTACATTTAGTTTGCTAAATGGTATAAACTTCATCCCTTTTGAAAATAGGGTAAAATGTTCTTTCCTAATATCCCAACCTGTATAATTGTGAATGTGAAAGTTGTCATATGTACTTGTGACCTCATTGACCCTTACAATATCACAATCCTTTTCCTTATTACCAGTGGAAGAATTATGGTTTTCTATCTTGTTGCCCTTCCCCTCATAGGGTCTCCTTCCCCTTTGTAAGGTCTCCTTGGGTATTCCTCCCATCCTAAATCTCTCTCTAAAAAATCACTGAACATTTGCTCATTGTGATTAATGTACAGAGTTCCTCTATAATTCCTACCTTCCCTAGGTCGTGGGTTATCATTAGGATAGTACTTCCCCACTTTAGTACCTCTATAGTTGGTGGAATTCTTATATCCAACACCAGTAGTTTTCTTTTTCTCCCACACATAAGCCACTCCCTTTTGATATTGTACTAAATCCCTCTGCAGTTTGTTACATTTCCGTTCAAACTGTTTGGTCACTACACTCGAAACCCAATTGTATTGTGCCTCATACAACATTTCACATTCCTCAAAATACATGTCGCTGAGTATAATGTTATTCAAATCATCTAGTTCAGTTAGTAGAGTACAAATACGCTTATCGTTACATTCAATAATAAACTTCATAAAAGAAAAGCCATACCCATCAAACAGTTTAATACATTCCCTTTTACATTCTTCGTCTAAAACGATTCCCATAGGTACTTTGAAAAATCTTAGTCCCATGGGTACCATACCTTTGTCCAAACAGTTTTTCAAATAATTATTTTCTAACTGTAGGGTTTTCAATACCTTTAGTTTGGTACCAAACTGCTTAATCACCTCCTTAAGAGTAGGCGTTTCACTTAAATCAGTTACAAAACGTTGTTCCCTTTTCCCCTTATTGTTGTCGAAATCAAACTGTCCGTCCAAAAAAGTGTTGTAGTTAAGGCGTCCCTTCACACTACCACAATTGACAGTAATGGGTTGCTTTACAGTACCTGCTTGTTTATCAAAAGCTGCAAAGGCATAAGTTTTTTTCGGGACTGTACGTTTAGGATGGGCCCCCGAGATGTGGTAATCCACCTCCGA
Organism: Protopterus annectens; assembly: GCF_019279795.1. Taxonomy (NCBI): domain Eukaryota; kingdom Metazoa; phylum Chordata; order Ceratodontiformes; family Protopteridae; genus Protopterus; species Protopterus annectens. The sequence continues at coordinate 1,601,849,070 of NC_056732.1, forward strand.
TCCTGTCCTGCTTCCACACACTCCATTTCTTGACCATTGTATTTCGACCGAATTCATTCCGTTAGAGGCTGGCCTTCCCGCTTCATCTCCAATACCGTGAACCCTCCGCAAATCGTCATTACTGCCCGTCTTTCGCGCCTCACGTGTTGACGTCACCCAGATTGCATTCTCGACCTTAGGATTAGGTTGTGTCATCATGTCGATCAACCTAGTAAGCTCTCCCCGCATAATTGCCATCTCCGACTGCAGACCTCTAATTTCATCCCGCCTAGGCGAGAAAATAGAAGGTAGTTCATCTAGCGAGTCCATACTCGCACACCAACCAGGAAAAGAACAAGAGCTGGAACTAGTCAACTGAATAAAAAATGTCAACAAAAGCAGTTCCAAAAGTACAAATGTAGGCACCAGCACGAATCCACTCCAAAATTAATGTAAAACAGGTTTATTCACTTAAACAGTTGAGCGCTTTCATCATACAATAGACTTCATCAGAACAATGATACTTAATTCATACTCACTTATATATATAAAAAAAACAGTCACCTGACTCTAACCATTTAAATATTAAAGTGCTAGTGCTACTAATTCATTACCTCCTTTAAATTACAAACACTCCCAATACATATTAGTCCCATGCATTCTGACACATTCCTCTGTTAAAAAACAATACAGAAAACACTTATAACATATAACCTTGTGTGATTCTTATAAAAAATACAATATGTAAAATCTCATACTAAAAACATCATACTCTAAGGTACTCCGAATGTCTTTTTAAAAAAAAAATATCAAATAGAAATAAAACAGATAGTGCCACTAAGCCATGATGGGGTTTTTTGGTCTATTTATTAGTATACATCATGAAAAACTGCCCTAACCCTTGTAAATATTCACCTTAAGTTGTCCAATATGGGTTTGATAGATATGTGCTCATTTATTCCAGGGTACTCTGATGCATTGAGTTTAATTTGCCATCTCACTTCTTTGTCACTAACCATCTTTCTAATGTCCCCTCCCCTCACATTACACTTTATCAGTTCTAATATACCAAATTTGAAATTGGTACATTCCTTATTCTCATTCAAATGTTTCCACAAAGCATTGTTGTCATCATGCTTCTTTATACTATACTGATGGTCATAAATTCTATTACGTAGACATCTTATAGTCTTTCCTACGTAAAAACAGGGACAATGTGAACAGGTGGCTAAATATACTAAATTCTTAGATCTACAATTCCCTTTATGAAACCTAATCCTTGCCTGGTTATAATTTTGCAGCACTATCTCCTGCGTCTCCATGATATACTGACATTGTGAGCACATACCACACCGAGTGGTACCTGGGCCTCCAATTCTATCCTTGTTCCCAGTAAATTTTCTCTCAAAAAGATATTTCATATTAAACCCATTTTTATGCACAAAAAATGGCTCCTTCCCCACAATGTTAATAATCCTACTATCTGCTTTTAAAACATTCCAATTCCGCTGGATAATACGTTTGATATCTCCACTATATGAATCATGTTTCAATACACAAGCTTTCCCAAACCTGTTAGTGGCTGTTTCATCTTTTGACATTCTCTTGTCTTTTTGATGTCTAATACCATTTACACCCCCCAACAAGGGTTTATATTTAATTCCCCATTGACTCCTAATATACTCCCTAACATCCTTAACCTACATGCGGGGTACCCCCTTTCCACAAACTACTGACCTATTTTACTAAGTTCACTATCCAAATCGTTCACGTCTGATGTCATCCGTGCAGCACGGATACATTGTCCTTTGACAATGTTCCTTTTTTGGGCCCAAGGGTGATTGCTTGAAAAGTGCAAATAGGAATTGCTAAATGTATTTTTCCTGTATATATTGGACAACACGTGAGGCGCGAAAGACGGGCAGTAATGACGATTTGCGGAGGGTTCACGGTAGTGGAGATGAAGCGGGAAGGCCAGCCTCTAACAGAATGAATTCGGTCGAAATACAACGGTCAAGAAATGGAGTGTGTGGAAGCAGGACAGGATCGGAGGTGGATTACAATATCTCGGGGGCCCGTCCTAAACGTACAGTCCCGAAAAAAACTTACGCCTTTGCAGCTTTTGATAAACAAGCAGGTACTGTAAAGCAACCCATTACTGTCAGTTGTGGTAGTGTGAAGGGACACTTTAACTACAACACTTTTTTGGACAGACAGTTTGATTTCGACAACAATAAGGGGAAAAGGGAACAATGTTTTGTAACTGATTTAAGTGAAACGCCTACTCTTAAGGAGGTGATTAAGCAGTTTGGTACCAAACTAAAGGTATTGAAAACCCTACAGTTAGAAAATAATTATTTGAAAAACTGTTTGGACAAAGGTGTGGTACCCATGGGACTAAGATTTTTCAAAGTACCTATGGGAATCATTTTAGACGAAGAATGTAAAAGGGAATGTATTAAACTGTTTGATGGGTATGGCTTTTCTTTTATGAAGTTTATTATTGAATGTAACGATAAGCGTATTTGTACTCTACTAACTGAACTAAATGATTTGAATAACATTATACTCAGCGACATGTATTTTGAGGAATGTGAAATGTTGTATGAGGCACAATACAATTGGGTCTCGAGTGCAGTGACCAAACAGTTTGAACGGAAATGTAACAAACTGCAGAGAGATTTAGTACAATATCAAAAGGGAGTGGCTTATGTGTGGGAGAAAAAGAAAACTACTGGTGTTGGATATAAGAATTCCACCAACTATAGAAGTACTAAAGTGGGGAAGTACTATCCTAATGATAACCCACAACCTAGGGAAGGTAGGAATTATAGAGGAACTCCGTACATTAATCACAATGAGCAAATGTTCAGTGATTTTTTAGAGAGAGATTTAGGATGGGAGGAATACCCAAGGAGACCTTACAAGGGGGAAGGAGACCCTATGAGGGGAAGGGCAACAAGATAGAAAACCATAATTCTTCCACTGGTAATAAGGAAAAGGATTGTGATATTATAAGGGTCAATGAGGTCACAAGTACATATGACAACTTTCACATTCACAATTATACAGGTAGGGATATTAGGAAAGAACATTTTACCCTATTTTCAAAAGGGATGAAGTTTATACCATTTAGCAAACTAAATGTAGTTGATTGTATAGTGGATGTGAAGAAATATATAAGGAAATTAAATATTGGAGTCAAATTTGATGGCATGCAGGATAAAGAGACCAAGGAATTTAAAATAAAAAGTTCCTACACGCCACCTTTGAATCATTTGTTGGATACCTTTGAAAAAATAGTAATTGGGGACATTTACCAATATAGCAAACATAAAGGGTTGAATTGTAAGCATAATTTAACAAAAGAGGAACAAAGAGCCTTGAAAGAAATTCAGGAGGACCCCAACATTAGGATTATGAAACCGGATAAGGGGGGGGGGTGGTATTATATCCATCCCAGAACTATAGTAACAAAATGAATAACATATTATTGGGTTCTGGAAAATATGTTGTTTCTTCTGTTAATGAAGTCAACATTGGATACCACAAGGTGGACCTATTTTTGGAAGATCTTCTGATGGAAAGTAGAATAGATCTGGACCTGTATAGATTTTTGAAGGTTGAGAAACCTATTATAGGGACCATTGTAGGTATACCTAAGATCCATAAGGACTACAAAGACCCCCCGTTTAGGCCTATTATTTCAGGCAGTCATTCCAAAACCTTCCCTTTTGGGAAGGTTATTGACAAATGGTTAAAACCTCTCCTTAATGAGATACCGCATCTAGTAGTAGATTCCTGGGATTTTTTAGAGAGATTGAAGCCTGAACTAGCTGAAGGGGCTGAGTGGTTAGTTACAATAGATGTAATAGATTTATTCTCCAATATTCCGTTGGAGGAGGGGTTGAATAGGTTCCAAGAAAGTATTAGTGACATAGGACTATTGGAATGGGATAAGACCCTACTAGTTGTAGAATTTATGGAGATGGTATTGGCTCATAACTATATATTTTATGAAGGGGAGTATTATAAGCAGTCCAAGGGTGTAGCTATGGGGGCAGCGTGTGCCCCCATATTTGCTAATATGGTGGTATTCAACTGGGAAAAGGAGTTTATTTTTAAAACTCATTGGTTTAAGTATATTTCTTGTTATTTTCGTTTTTTAGATGATATTTTTTTGGTTTGGAAGGGAAACCAACAAGAATTAGAAAAGTTTTTTTTATATCTTAATTCCTGTAGTGAGAATTTGAAATTTACCATCAACAAGGATAAGAGTGTCATCTCATATTTAGACGTATTAATCACTTTACACAATGGGCAGTTTAAGTCCAATATATACAGGAAAAATACGTTTAGCAATTCCTATTTGCACTTTTCAAGCAATCACCCTTGGGCCCAAAAAAGGAACATTGTCAAAGGACAATGTATCCGTGCTGCACGGATGACATCAGACGTGAACGATTTGGATAGTGAACTTAGTAAAATAGGTCAGTATTTTGTGGAAAGGGGGTACCCCGCATGTATGGTTAAGGATGTTAGGGAGTATATTAGGAGTCAATGGGGAATTAAATATAAACCCTTGTTGGGGGGTGTAAATGGTATTAGACATCAAAAAGACAAGAGAATGTCAAAAGATGAAACAGCCACTAACAGGTTTGGGAAAGCTTGTGTATTGAAACATGATTCATATAGTGGAGATATCAAACGTATTATCCAGCGGAATTGGAACGTTTTAAAAGCAGATAGTAGGATTATTAACATTGTGGGGAAGGAGCCATATTTTGTGCATAAAAATGGGTTTAATATGAAATATCTTTTTGAGAGAAAATTTACTGGGAACAAGGATAGAATTGGAGGCCCAGGTACCACTCGGTGTGGTACGTGCTCACAATGTCAGTATATCATGGAGACGCAGGAGATAGTGCTGCAAAATTATAACCAGGCTAGGATTAGGTTTCATAAAGGGAATTGTAGATCTAAGAATTTAGTATATTTAGCCACCTGTTCACATTGTCCCTGTTTTTACGTAGGAAAGACTATAAGATGTCTACGTAATAGAATTTATGACCATCAGTATAGTATAAAGAACATGATGACAACAATGCTTTGTGGAAACATTTGAATGAGAATAAGGAATGTACCAATTTCAAATTTGGTATATTAGAACTGATAAAGTGTAATGTGAGGGGAGGGGACATTAGAAAGATGGTTAGTGACAAAGAAGTGAGATGGCAAATTAAACTCAATGCATCAGAGTACCCTGGAATAAATGAGCACATATCTATCAAACCCATATTGGACAACTTAAGGTGAATATTTACAAGGGTTAGGGCAGTTTTTCATGATGTATACTAATAAATAGACCAAAAAACCCTATCATGGCTTAGTGGCACTATCTGTATTTTTATTTCTATTTGATATTTGTTTTTTTAAAAAGACATTCGGAGTACCTTAGAGTATGATGTTTTTAGTATGAGATTTTACATATTGTATTTTTTATAAGAATCACACAAGGTTATATGTTATAAGTGTTTTCTGTATTGTTTTTTAACAGAGGAATATGTCAGAATGCATGGGACTAATATGTATTGGGAGTGTTTGTAATTTAATGGAGGTAATGAATTAGTAGCACTAGCACTTTAATATTTAAATGGTTAGAGTCAGGTGACTGTTTTTTTATATATATAAGTGAGTATGAATTAAGTATCATTGTTCTGATGAAGTCTATTGTATGAAGAAAGCGCTCAACTGTTTAAGTGAATAAACCTGTTTTACATTAATTTTGGAGTGGATTCGTGCTGGTGCCGACATTTGTACTTTTGGAACTGCTTACGTCTAAATAGTCAATTCCTTGCTGGTCAAATTTGAATGTAAATTTTAAAAAATTAGTAGTTGAATTAAGGATCTAGAGAAAATTGGTAATAGTACTCGCTGAACCTTCCCAAATGATAAATATATTGTCCAAAAAGTGGCGATATAACCTAATGTTCTTCCAGTAAACAGAATTAAACAAGTACTGCAGTTCCCATTTGAGGAGAACCAGGTTAGCATATATGGGGGCGCAAGCCGCCCCATAGCTACTCCTCTAACCTGTTTGAATGTCTCCCCTGCAAAAAATACAAAATTGTTTTTCAATACAATCCTCATAAGTTCCACCAATAGGTCTACTTCAAAACTAAGTGTAGACTTATTTTCATTCAATATTGACCAAAATAAATCCAAACCCTTCTCTGTTGGAATACACGAAAATAAATCGACCACATCAATGGTCAAAAAATACAATTCCCCTTCATAGGGTTGCAGGGTTAGACCAGATAGGAAGTCCCACGAGTCCTTCAGTAGATGTACAAAACCATCAGTAATGTGTTTAAGGGTATGGTCCAAAAAAATAGCTATAGGGTAGGTCTTTGATCCCTCACTTGTAATACTAGGCCTGTATGGCGGATCAGTAGTACTCTTGTGTATTTTAGGGATACCAAAAAAGGAAGCTATTCTAGGCTTCCTATTAACCAAAATGGTCCCTAATTTATCATCTAGTCTGTTTTCCAAT
>NC_056732.1:1602223101-1602308101 GCF_019279795.1 Protopterus annectens
CAAAATAGTAGAACAAATAGTATTGCTGCCTTTACAGCACTTTGTTCTATGTTTCAGGCCAGCTGAGATTCTTTCTCTGTTGAGTCTAAACACCCTCCATGTGTCCATGCAGGTTTGCTCTGATTTCCTTCCATATCACAAACAAGTGCTGTAACTGGTGAATCAGCTATCTTCTGAATTGTTTGTAGATATGCATGCTATGGGGGATGGGTGCATATGCATGTATGTCCTGTAAAAGATGGGTCTATGTTATATCATCGAATGCCTAAAAAAGTGAACGATGAATAATCAAACCCATGTAAGCAAAAGCTTACAATCTCGAAAGCTCAGAACAGCAAAAAAAATCGCTATGCCCCCCCCACTTAAATATGCCAACTCCGAGATCACTCTACAGTGCCAAAAACAGCAAAGTAATGGAAGCGGCCAAGCAAATTCTTTCCCTGAGAAAGAATTCACTTAAAAGCCACTTCGCTATTTTGCGTTTTCATTGTTTTAAGTTCGACCAAGACACATTTGATATAATGCATCTTCGGTCATCTAATAGGAACCCTAAAAGACAGCCATCAGGACTGGTTTCTGTGCCTTATGCCCACTACTGGATCCAGCTCACTAGAGACCCTTAATGAGATGAAGTAGGCAAAGTAAATCTCTTATTATACTTTAATTTTATCAATGGAGTTCTACCTTTGTAGATGACTCATAAGATTACTATTATGTTAAAGCAGAAATATGTATTGCATATAGTGCATTTTAAGTAATGCTACACTGATGGAATTCATCTGAGAGCTTAAGTGCTCCCCTTCCGAGCAGCAAGACAGGTGTTCATTTAGGTTTTCTTGGCTTATTTTTAATTGCATCTATCCATTGATTCACACAGGTTTAGACGTTATCTATCCTTGTTTTATCTGGGTTTGGACCATAAGACTTGTGGTTAGCTGTTGCTGTTTTTTTGAGCCTGGTGTTTGTACTTGCTGTTCCTTGTGAGAGGAGCATGAATGGTTCTGGGCTTGGTTACCTGAATGGCTTGCTATTTGGCTTGGGTTTTCTAAATAATTAGCTGAGTTTTGCTCCCTTATTGCTAAACAGAAATTTTTCTGTTCAGGTGGATATTTGCCTATTATATAAGGTGCTGAATGAACATTTTCACCTAGAGGTGGGTGTTTGTCTAGTATGTAAGGAGCTTAGAAGAGAAATGGTTTGCAATGCTCAGCTATACTGAGCTATTTGGGGTACTGTTGTGATAAGTGGACAGCGTAGTGGTGCAGCGGTAGCGTTGTCGCCTCACAGCAAGAGGTTCTCTGGTTTGATTCTTGGCTGGGGTGCCTTCTGTGTGGAGTCTGCATGTCCTCCCTGCATTCGTGTGGGTTTCCTCCGGGTGCTCCGGTTTCTTCCCACATTACAAAAGACATGCATCTAGAGCCTTTCTCCCCGGGCCTCCGCTGAAAATTGGCTTCATTCCAAGTCGGACTTTCCCGGTTAACAAATGTTAAATAAAAATAAATAAGTGGGTTTTGTTTGTGTATTGCTCTTTTTTCACCGGGGTTGGACATGCTGTGCTAAGTACAGCATCACACATAAGATGTATTTCACTTATAGCACCAGAACAGTTCATTTCATATTCTTCGCTTAGAAGTAATAGCTGTGGCTACAGCTTTCTGCATTTCTCTGTTTATTTTTCCTGAGGTCTCTCAGATTAAAGCAGAATGTTACGATCTGGTTTGTTCCCTTAACTGTAACACAGTTGTTGTCTCCTTCTACTTATACTTCATTGTACTTCCCCAGTTAGGTGGTCACTGACATGTGGTCAGGTATTGATCTCTGTTGACATGGATTCACAGTTTGGTCTGTCCCCTAATCTTGCCTGAAATTTTACTTTAGGAACATTAATGCATTGCAGCAACTGCTTCATGCTTACAGTCACTTGCGTTTATCATTTACTGATACTACTTGCAAGATGTGTAAGTACTTGTTAAAGCTGGTGGCTAATGTCTCATACACTGCACATGCCAGAGAGCAGATTACAACTGAATCACATCCAAGTAACAACAGGCCAACTTTTTGTCAAGATCATTAGGAAATCATTACTTAAGCTGTAAAGACATAGTCAGAACAAACTTCAGCTACATAATGTACTTTACTTGCACCATCACTCACAAGTAAAGTGAGTCAGTTTGATTTCATGCCTACTCCATAAGGCCTTTGAAGCCTGTAGCCACGTGTAGTGATGTATTGGTGAAGCAGGCTCTATGATAAGGTAAAGTGATGCTCTACTCACCGCATGAAAAGAGAGGGTCACGGTCAGCTCCTGAGGGTTAATTTCTGTTTAGCCATTTATGCTATGAATGACCCAGCTCTCTGAACTCCTTCAGTTAGACAGAATCAGTGGAAAAGCAAGCACCCATTCTAGAAACCTAAACCTTTTACTATTTCTTCAACCACACCAGATGGGCATGACATATATATCTAACCCAAGGTAGCTCCCCATTTCTAGAATAGGTTAACCTTACATATCAAGCAGAATACTTCCCTAGCAACATTTAAAATCAGTCAGGATGAGGGTCACAGATTTTCACAGTGGCTATCTCATGAAAGGTTACGTAATGGAGAATACTGTTAGTCTCCCACGAGTACTGTCTGATGTGGCTGAGCTCCTTCATGGTCTCCTTGTCTGAATGTTTAGCAAGAACCTGTGTACCTATGAACAGAACAGAGCAGGTGTAAATCATGATTTCAGAAGTTCTTACATTAATTATGAGAGTGTGCTTACAGGGCAGTGCAGTCAGCTGTCCTAAACAAAATCATAATGAAGTATTTAGAAAATGTTTTTTGAATGAAGACTTTGGACAGGCTGTGTTAATACTATATATTTCAGAAGAAATATCCTACAGCAATTCTATGATACCTGTGTTTTACTAGTTTATCTTTGCTGACCAGCCAGAAGAAGGGATATGAGTGTGACATTGTATTTCTGTGGCTGCATACACAGACTTTACTGCCTCTGTGTGGAGACAAAAACAGGAAGAAATCAAGATGAATATATAAAATATACTATATAACTTGTAAAAATATCTTTTTTGAACAGTTTATAAATTATATGATAATTAGAGAAAATCATAGGCTCATAGAAGGTTACTAGACTAATGGCCCTGAGGCCCTTACAAACCTAGCCAAGAGTTTATCCCCAAAAATAAACCTCAGTCAGCACCTGTCACCCCTGTAAAATGTACATCTTTTTTTTAATTAATTAATTTATTTATTTAACATCTTTTGAGAATGTGTTACAAGAGCAATTACAGGTATTATCTAAAAATAATAATTATTTGCATGAAATAAATTCCTTGGTTCATGGCTTGTCAAGATCATTTTGATGTTTTAGGATATGATCTTGAATTCAACCCTTCTCAAACAGACATGTTAAGATATACCATATTCCTTCTCCCTTACTCAAAGAAGGAAGTAGTTTTAAGGATTCATGAGTTCAAAGGTACTTTTTATGTAATATATTATTAAATTAATTTCTCAGATAGTGAGTAATTGCTTTCATGCATATTATTTTCCTTTTAGTTGGACTAAGTAAATTAGTTTTTAAAAAAGTTTGCTGATAAGAATGCTCACTTTATTGTGAAATGTTCTCTTGAAATATTTCAGAGGCAGAAATTACATTTTAGTATTTGTATGAAATGACTATTATGTCAGAAGACTTCACGCGCACACACACACACACACACACACACACACACACACACACACACACACACACGAAAAAAAAAACTTTGGGACGGACTCACATGATGTAACAACTCAGAAAATGCTTTTTGTGAGACAATGAGATTCAGAAAGAAAACTCTGTACAGGACCTTCATGCATAATTAATTAGAGAGAAAGGGATAAGCATGTTTGAAATTTTCTAAGGTAGCTTAACGTAGCCATCCCTCTCAGCAAACCATTGTTCTTGGTAATTTCACACTGGCATAACATGGGGCGGGGTCAAGGTGAATTTTCCTATATGGAGAAGCTGCTAATATCTGCAGTAGCTGCACAGGACAGTTGCAGGGGAAATTTGTATTTGTCTACAGTACAATGTGTGCAAAGATCAGACACAGTATGCCAGAACATCTTCTAGCTTTATGTGCAGTTATGGCAGATAGTAACTGGGGTCTATATTAAATCAGCGAATGCTTAAAAAAGCAAACACTGATTTATCGACCCCATGTAAGCGAAAGCTTACAATCCCGAACACTTAGAACAGCGATTCCAAAAAAGAAAAAGAAAACTTTAAAACATTACATAAAGTGGGGGGCTTTTCCCCCACCCCCCCTGGTGAGGGGGGACTGTGCACCCTACACTCCCTTACTTAAATATACTAACTCCAAGATTGCTCTACAGTGACAAAAATGGCAAAATAATGAAGGTGGCCAAGAGATTTCTTTCCCTGGGAAAAAATTCGCTTATATGCCGTTTTGGTATTTTGCAGTTTCGTGCTTTCAAGTTCGATCAAGACGCAATCGAAAGAATGCATCTTCGATCATATAATAGGGAACCTAGTAACTGCATGATAAAGAAAGACTGTCAGTATTTGCTGATCCTGTATTAACTTTCTCTGGGGCACAAGGTGTAAGTGCAGTGAGCTTGGAGAAAAGAAGGGCATCTGATGCAGGCTTCAAATCTATTTAACTGATAATTTTAGTGTGGCTTGTCCATCTATGGGTATGAGTCTTGCTTAGGGTATGAGAGGTTCCAGGTTCATCTCCTGAGCAAGTCCAGGGATTGGGGAAGGTTTGACATAGTGGTTGAGGACTTCACCTCATGGGCACTAGGTACAGGATTTGATTCTGATCTAGGGATATTGGCCGGGTTTAAAATGACTCTTCTTATCTGATGTAAAATCACTACTGAGTTCCTTTAGAAGGCCAACGATGTCATATGATGTTTTGATACCATAACTGGTGGCATTAGGACTTCTTCACACTTTACCCCTTACCTTCTTTTAACGTATAAGGATTATATCATTTTATAAAGTAGAGTATGATAGGGTAACATCTGTTCAATGCAATATGTTAACATCATTCTGAACATTGTATGTACTATGTACCTAATAATTATATACTATAAAAATACTAATATAGATTAGCAATGTGTAGACAGTACAGGATATCTTTTCTTACATGGTTCACTTTTAGTTTCTGATGTTCCTGGTTGGCATAGTGAGAGAGATTTTAAACTCAAATCCATGTTTTGAAGAAAATATGAATAAGCATACGAATATGAATAAACATGTTTCTTAAATTCAGAACAGATATCACATTTTCTGTGTCAGTCTAATAAATAAATGCAGAATGATTTAGGTTGCCCTCTAGAGGCAAAATCCAGAAGTTATCCTTTGAATTCATAGTTAACATTTTTATATTTGTTTACTTCTCAGCATGGCATTCAAGATAACTATATTTTTCAGAGGTATGTGGTAACAACATTAGAACCTTCATTAATTTAAACAACACATGGACAGATGTTATGTAGTTTATTTACTAGCTATTTTTTGAATAAACATTTATTTATTTGTTGGTCTGCTTCTCTTGTTATAGCTACATTATGTCAGCTTTTTTATATTTATTTGTTTTACTGTGTGGTATTTTGTTCTTTAATACTGACTCTTGTCATATGTGTGTGTGGTTTTGACATCATACACTTTTAATGTATTTGTATTCTTTCCTTTCCCCTTAATTTAACCTACTGTATGGTAGACAAAAAAATATGAAGCTGCAGACTGGAACAGTTAATGAGTTTTTAAAGCACTCATATGCTGTGGTGAAATTTCAACTGAGTTCTTAGACAAAACCTTTTGTCAGTAGGTCAGCCTATGTCCCCAGCATTATCCATTGTCATGAGTTACCTGTACTGATTAAAAGTCTGAGACTGTAAATACAAGAAGTTAATACTGTGCTTGGCTATTGTATGTTGAGGAGAACACTGGAGTACATTTACTGCTCCTGTGGATCAAAAGGTGCCCGTTGAGGTGGTCTGAGCATCTTTTAAAGGTGCACCCTAAGTAGTTACTCATGGCATTTTTCTTAGCACAGCTCAGTCATGGGATATCTTGGGACAGATCCAAAATCAAAAGGAGAGATGATATCTCTTGTCTGGGCTAAGAGTGCTTGGAGATCCCTTGAACAAGGTGTACTTGTTACTGCATCTACAAACTCTGTTTAGCTCTTCATAGTCTGATTCTGCTATACCAGTCACTTGGAGCACTGGAAGGAAAGTGATCTGTGAAGATATAGAACTTTTTAGATAGACCCAAAAGTCACAGTAGACAGAGGAAAATGATCCTATTGGAAACATTTTTCACTATCTGCCTGAGAACATCAAGTATGTAGCACCAGCTAAACAAATCTAATATATCTAATTTTCATAAATTATACATGATAAATATTTTACAATGTTTTCCAACCCTCTCATTAACTAATTCTACTAAGAAATTGATTAAAATTTGACTAAGATAATGATCATAATTATATGAAGATGTTGATCTTAATCATGAACGGACAGGTGATCCGCTGTGGCGACCCCTAACCAGGAAAAGCCAAAAGAAGAAGAAAAAGAAGTTGTTGATCTTAATTCTACTAAGATATCAATTGTAATTGTACTAAGATGTTTATTATAACCATACTAAGATATTGATTATATTTATACTAAGATGCTGATTACAACTCTATTACTGCTTGACAGGAACATTTCTTTTGGTTCTCCCTCAGCTGTTTGTCTGCTTGTCATCACCCACATCATATGTTTGGTACATGAAAGAACTAATCACCATTTGCTTTGCTTGCCCACTAGGCATTAATTTCTTTCTGCATAGTTTCCTTATGTTTTAAGTTTGTTTAATAATGAAACTTAGAGTTTAGATAATACCATGACAATGTGAATAAAATGGCTGATGTCCTGAATAATACTTATTTTGAAGGACAGAACAAATTATTATTTCAGAAAATGACTATGAATGCACATATGCACATGATATGTACATTGCTTCTGATCTAGATCTTTTTATTTACTTTGAAGTAGATGACCTGATCCAATGAATACACTTTAGCCTGTTTTTACAACATATACATATATATATATATATATATATATATATATATATATATATATGTATATAGGTGTATTAGATTATGACCAAAGCACCATAATATCGAATGTAAAACACTGATAAAGTAAGTTCAATCATGCACAACAGCGAACACAAACAAAACCAAAAAGAATAATGTTGAGAGAGGAAATCTATTTCTTCTCCCAATATTAAAATTAACACCCCGACATAACACTAGATTCATATTTGTTTGAATAATGGCAGTGTTAGAGGAAGGTTTTAATGATGTTAATGTGTAACGTTAGGGTTGGAGGAAGGGGTAGCATTAGCTTAGGGTTAGCACCCATTACTGAAGAGGGCTCCACCTCCCCTGCACCAACTTAGTAATGAGTGCTAACCCTAACCCTAATGCTATCCTTTCCCCAACCCTAACCCTAATGCTGCCCTTTCCACAACCCTAACCCTATACCTTAACATCATTAAAACCTTCCTGTAACACTGCCACTACACAAGACAGACTCAGACACACAAACATTCACAAACACACACAAACAACACTACATTTATCCCATAACCTAACACCTTACCCTTACCCTAAATTACACGAACTTAAACACAAACACACACAACACCCATCCTTCACTCATCCCCAACCCTAGTCCTAACACAACACACACACACACACACACACACACACACACACACACACACACACACACACACACACACACACACACACACACACACACACACACACACACACACACACACACACACACCTGCCCAACCTGTATCAAAATTCCGTACCGTCGACATATCCACCATTCAGCCATCCATACCACTGACATATCCACTGTTCAGCTATCTATACTATCGACATTAAATCATGCCCCTGCATTAATCAGACAAATGTGCATTCGGTAAAATGCAGTAGATCCGTGTGTCTGCTCCTGTGTGTGTGTGTGTGTGTGTGTGTGTGTGTGTGTGAGATAAGTATTCATAATCATACTCTACAATATATCACCCAGCATGTTTTGGGGAGATAGAAGTAAACAGGGGAACCCACAGAAAAACATGCAGACGGTGGAAGAATATGAGAACATTAATGGGCAACGTATTTGTCCCTTTTTATTCAGACTACATGATGGATGATGTAGACCCCTAAAACTTCTTTATAACTAACATTACAAAAGCCATACTCATTTTTCCAGTGTGTTACTTCTTGATATGTACCCGTGGGATGCTTTGCTGCAACATGATTTCCCCCTGAACTACTACTCTAGTTTTATGGGAGGTTATTATGCAGCTTTACCCAGGTGTTTAACCCCTTTGGAATGGGGACACTGGCTCATAGCCTGATAACAGCAGGTCTTCTGTGGGAGGCAAGTTACGTTTGTCAGAGTGCAGACAAATGTTGCTTACATTGTCCTAAGACTAATACTTCAGTGGAAGTGAAATCTTTATGCACAGGAGACAAGCATTACTCTCAACTTTCTTTCCTCAAAAAATTAGGGAAGAAATAATGGGGGGGGGGTTAAGACCTAAAATAAGGGACAGTTTTTAAATGTTACTCTAAGTCATTATTACTGACTGTAATCCTCAGTGATTTACCACAAAATCAAAAATTTTACAAGGGATGGAATAAACATTTGAGGCAAAATCAGGGATGATCTTGAAAATCAGGGATCTGATAGGTATGGAAGAGATTTCTGTTATTAATGAGGTAGACTGGGGTTTTATTGTAGTGAAAGATGAAAATAATAGAAAAATAAGTACTAAGGAGGAGATTAGTCCTAGTCTTAAAATAAGGAGAAAATACTAAACAGAAAAATAATAAAACAGGAAGTGAAACTGAAGATGAAGACATTTCTGATATAGTAAGAGTAAAAAGGATGCTGTAATGGATAGAGTGTGCAACCGACAACATGAAATTATTAACATGAAATATCAATAGCATTTACAATTTCAAGAGAAGATGGGACGTCATGAAATAGTTATGACATGAGATAGTGACATGCATTTATTGTAATATACTATAGTTGAAAATAATTTTCATATTGCATGTGGGACTTTTGAGAAAGAGTAACATTGTCAGGTAATAGTTTTATTTAAAAAATAACAACTGCAGGCCTTAATAAAGAAAACTCCATTGATTTGTTTGGGTATAGCCACAGGGATTAATGCAGGAATTAAGGAATATGAGTAAAGATTTATTAATTATTACACTCTAGCAGTAGCAAAAAAAAGGTATACAAGATATGGGAGAATATGGAAAAGGAAACAAATCTAGGGATGACTTTATTAATAAATTATTATTAGTATAATTTATTAATAAATTGTTGATGAATAATTATGGACAAGAAAGAGGGTACATGATGTAGATTTAGGATGTAGGAAACAGCTGATCAAATAGAATAAGATGAAGTTATCAAATTCTTATAGATAAATGATAAACATACAAAAACTTACATTTGAGAACTTTCTTTTATGCTAGTTTAGGTGTAAAAGAAATAAGTAAAGGTATAAATCTGACTGGTTGATTATACAGCAGCACGAATGCAAGTATGAGATATGAGAAATATTATTTAAAGAAAGAATAGTTCCTGGAATTTTCAGAGTAGATATCGAAGAATAAACAAGTAGAAATGTTATTATATTTGAACAGAGTATGGGAAGGCCTCATGAATTTTAAAGACTTTCACCTCTGTAATTGTTTTTCCCCTCCTTCTCTGCTTCATTCATTCTTGCTGCACAAGTGCCCATCCATTGTCAGGCCTACCTGCTCTCCCTTCCTCCCCAGCCTCCTCCAAGTGAACTTTGGCTGGCTTGGATCTTAAGGGTGTCTTAGGGTGTGGTGCCAGCAACTGCTTCTGTTGTTGGGGGAGTTTCTTATGACCTACCCCTATTTCTCTGCCCCCAACCCAGCATTTATCAGCAACATCTGAAGGCTGCCTTCAAGCATTAATAGTAAACACAGAACCTATCATTTTTCTCCCGATTGGCAAAATTATGGTACAATATCTGCTGTCTATGTCCTCATCAGTAAAATAATGTTCTTTACCTCCTGTCTATAATAGCTTTGTTGCCATTATGCATCATGTCCGATCATTGGATAGGACCTGTTGGCACTTAATAAATGTAGAGTCATAATTAATACTATGATCCTCAGCATTACGACACGTGTAGCTTAGATATTTCCTGTGTAAGCTCAGCTTTTGTGAAATCATGCAGTGCATTGCATAAGATCCTCATGAAACAAATATGAATCATGACACTATTCTAGCAGTATATATTTGCATATCATTGCAGCCTCATTTGACTATGTGCCTTAATCTGCATGATATTATGCAGTCATTTGTCTTTCCATCAGAATGTTAAGCTGCACACCTTTGCTTACTGCACATTTGGATAACATGTGCCTACAAATGACTACCTCTCTGTTCTCTTGAGTAACGTGTCTATAAATGGCTACCTCTCTGTTCTCTTGAGTAACATGTGCCTACAAATGGCTACCTCTCTGTTCTCCTGAGTAACATGCCTACAAATGACTACCTCTCTGTTCTCTTGAGTAACAAGTGCCTACAAATGGATACCTCTCTGTTCTCTTGAGTAACATGTGCCTACAAATGGCTGCCACTCTGTACTTGGCAGTCAAGTGTTAAAGTAGTCACTGCATACCACATAGTTTGAATATGACTTTCCACATGTAAGATGGTTGCAGAAATGCATACTGCAAATGTATTTTCGTACCAAAATATTATCAGATGAAAACAATGAATATCTGCTTTAGTGGAGTTTGAGGGAATCACAATAAACCCCATTAAAAGAGGAGTACTAAATTAAAAAACTACTTTAAACAAATTTAAACACTGCAACACTTTGACAAAAAGGCTCCATGGAAGAAAATCAAACACCTTGAAAATGTACTGGTTTAATTAAGCGCTTTTCGTCACCTTCAATAAGGCAACTTCCTCAGATTACATTCTTAAAAAACGAGGCCAAATAAATAGTGTAACAACAAATCACATGATCATGCCTGAAAAATGCATTGATATGCGGAAAAGTAGTACTATTGTTGAAACTTTTTAAAATCTGCATTTTAAGTTGCTGCTTGTAATCAACATTTACAGCACCACTGTTAGCATAAATAACATCACTTCCACCCATAGTCAACATACATAAAATAAAAAATCAACAAATATAAAACTATGTACCATCTTTATAACCATAATAAAATTAATAAGGAAAATATTTATGTGTAACTAATTGTTCACTCTCTCTCTAAACTTCTAAGTTTTAAAAAACATGTTATGTTTGTTTTTTTGAGTATAAACAAACAGCGTGGGAACAACAAGCACAGGAGATAACAAATGATTTGCAACATGGGGTTGCTATCGTGAAAAACAAGGCTGGTGACTTTCATATTTTCAATTATTCATCTACTGAAATCGATCCAACTCTAGTTGAACTACTAGCAAAAGGAAACACATTTGTTCCCAGTCGTCAATTTGACATTGTTCGAACAGTGAAAGATCTTAAGCTGTTTGTAAGAAAGCTTAATTTGAAAGTCTTGTTTGGTAATTTTGGAGAAACAAACTCTTCCTTTCAAGTATCTAGTGCTTATAATCCCCCACTTCACCCTACGTTAAACATGTTTGAAATTATGACTGAATTAGACTTGAGACATTTTTCAAACAACTATAAAAGTTTATTTAACAAAAATCTGCGAGTAGAAAATACTACACGCGAAGACGTTTCAGCACTAAACATGTTTAAATCTTTACATGTGAGAGCTATCAAACCTGACAAGGGTGGTGGGTTAGCTTTGTTTGATTCAATAGATTATGTTACTAGAGTACAGGCTTTATTGGATAGTGACGCTTACAGTAAAGCTTCAATCAATGAAGTCAATGTTGCCTACAAATGAATAAATGGTTACATCAATGACTTATTTATAGAAGCCAAAATTTACACCAACCAATATAACTACATGAATATGATATGGCCAAAAATTCCTATCTTATTCGCAATTTCTAAAATTCACAAAGATTTGAACAACCCACCCTTTAGACCATTGATTGATGGTCGTGGCTCTATCACATACCCATGTGCCAAAGTGGTGAACAGTATACTAAAAAAGTATTTGTTAACTGAAACCCAAGTTTGTAAAGATTCTTGGGCATTCTTACACAACATCAATGACCTGCAGTTTGACAAACATAACAACTTTTTGACTATAGACGTGAAAGAACTTTATACGTCAATTCCACACTTAGAAGGTATGGAATGGGCCAGTTTATTTTTTCACAGTAAAAGTGCTTCTAGTCAAGAAATTTATTTAGTAGAAGTATTGTTAGACATTATTCTTACCAACAATTATTTTTCTTTCCAAAATGACCTTTACCTGCAAAAGCAGGGTGTAGCCATGGGCTCACCCTGCGGTGCAAGTTTTGCCAATACTGTTATGGCATATTGGGAGAAAAATTATGTCTTTAACAATGCTACTTATATGTCTAATATTATGTACTATACACGTTTTCTTGATGATATTTTTATTGCACTCAGAGGTTACTCAGACCTAGCGATTAATTTACTTGAGTACTTCAACAGTACAACTAGTTTTTTTTAAATTTACATTTAATTTTCAAGTGTCCAGTATTGAATATTTGGATGTTTGTTTAGTTAAAGATGAGGTCAACAACAGGTATACCTCAAAGATTTACAGAAAGGACACGTATTGCAATGCATTTTTGCATTTTTCAAGCTCACATCCTTTACCACAAAAGCGGTCTATCATTAAAGGTCAAATGATTAGAGCAGCCAGGATGGTGTCCTGTGATAACGACTTTTTTGATGAATGTAATTTACTTGGGAGAATGTTCCAACAAAGTGGGTACCCTTGGTCATTAATTGAAACAATAATTAATGAAGTACATTTGAAAAGGTCCAACAGGTCTATCACACCCATCCTAAGTAGAAGTGAATGCTTAGACACACACGAAATTGGACCTTTAGACCCCAGGGGTAATATGGGTAACCAGGACAGTAATGGGACAATAAGTGAAAAACCAGTTAATGGTTTTGAATACAGCTTTATCACTACATTTAGTACGGATAGTATGCTTATTAGATCTATATTACACAGAATCTGGGAATTTATTAAACAGGACAAAACCTTATTAGAAAACTTAATGAGGTTCCTAGAATCATTTTTAGGAGAGGAATGAGCTTGAAATGTATACTAGAATCATCAAATCATAGGAGTGTTCATAAACTTATAGGTATGTCTACCTGTGGGTGTTGCAGCATGTGTAAACTCATCACTACAGGTAGTACATTTATCATTAATGAAAGGAAATACCAAATAAAATATAATTTGAACTGCAATTCAAAAATGGTTGTCTACGCTGCTTCGTGTTCCTCATGTAAAGCTTTTTACATTGGAAAAATGGAGTGTAGACTTAGAGACGGAATCTATGAACACACATGATATAATCACAAGTAAAAGTGACAATGCATTTGCTAGGCATAGTATGGCACATTTAGGACATAGATTTACTTTTAAAGCAATAGACCAAATTCAACACAACATTCGAGGTGGCCCTTCAAACCTAGTACTTGAAGAATGTGAACTGTCATGGCAAATTAGACTGAACGCCTTTGTTGAATCTGGATTAAATGACCATTGTAACATAACATGTCTTTTAAAACTTAGAAGTTTAGAGAGAAAATGAACAACCAGTTACGTCTTTGTTGAACTTGTGTTAAATGATCGCTGTAACATAACATGTTTTTTAAAACTTAGAAGTTTAGAGAGAGAGTGAACAATTAGTTACACAGAACTATTTTCCTTATTAATTTTATTATGGTTATAAAGATGGCATAAGTGTACATAGTTTTATATTTGTTGATTTTTTATTTTATGTATGTTGACTATGGGTGGAAGTGATGTTATTTATGCTAACAGTGGTGCTGTATATGTTGATTACAAGCAGCAACTTAAAATGCAGATTTTAAAAAGTTTCAACAAAAGTACTACTTTTCCACATATCAATGCATTTTTCAGGCATGATCATGTGATTTGTTGTTGCACTATTTATTTGGCCTAGTTTTTTAAGAATGTAATCTGAGGAAGTTGCCTTATTGAAGGTGATGAAAAGCGTTTAATTAAACCAGTAAATTTTCAAGGTGTTTGATTTTCTTCCACGGAGCCTTTTTGTCAAAGTGTAGTAGTACTAAATTAGTCAGAAAATAATTTTAGATTACCTAAGATTCAGCCTGTTTTAAGTTTTCTTTTTTAGTTCTTTATTAATTTCTTGTTAAAAAGAGCACATGAATGGAAGGAAACGGTAAAATACATTGATTTTTTTGTCTAAATATGATATTCTTTTAATCATGGAAATAAGAAAAAAGATAAGAATATAGAAATTTAGATATTAAAGAAATGAGGAAGAAAATAAGGAAGTGGCACTTGCATACAGATGTTGAGAAAATAAATGAATTATGGTATTAGAAATTTTTATATGACTGCTAAATTGTGATGACTTTAGAGACATTGGAGTAGGAAAATGTAAATGTACATTGGAAAGGATGAAATTTATTAAAACATACAGCTTCAGAAAAGACTCTACATGACGTTTGGCACAAAGAAGATTCCTGTCAAAGGATGTATGCTAAGTGTATCAAAAATGACATGTTTTTGCAGTAAAACTTATACTTAGCAAATCATATACATTTTTCTCCTCTGACACATTAAGAATTTTGTAAAGTAGTTAAAAAAGACTGGAAGATATACATATTAAATGGGAACTTTTGGCCTTGGGTGAGGATGTCATTAGTTATGAATATAGAAGAGAACACAACAGGAAACAAACTTTGTTATTATTTATTGTGTGGAGATTGTGGTGTTGTATTTGTCCTGTTTGGTGTAATTTAGAACTATGTGAGAAGAATGTAAACATTGCTAAAGACAGATATTCTGCTATGTTGTATACAGTCAATAAATGTCCCTGGTCTTTTGTTTTTTTTTTTCTTTCCGGTAAGTAAAGTGAAGTCCTTTGCATCTACCTAATCTGCTACCAGTCCAGGTAGATGATACTCAGTATAATATTCCATCAGAAGGATGACATCTGGGGGCTGCACCCCCCCAATGCACCTTCATGAATACAGTGTCAGTAGTGGAATATGAATCCACACAATTCTTTTTTTTTTTTTTTACAGAACCCACAGCCTTCTGTTCTTCCTGGTGTCAATGGTGAGCATTATTGAATAAAACCAAACCCAGCAAGTTTAATTCACTTGAACATAGGGAACAGAAGTGATAATATGTTTTAATGATAGCAGAGCTGAATGTAATAATAACACAGAAAAATTTTTTGTAATAAAGCATTATGTTTTTTAATATATTTCTTAATGCAATAAGAAAACACTAGGACATTTTACTGTCGGATGAAAAATTGAAAATAGTACTTCATATGCATCTTGTTTTTTTCCTAATGAAGAACATTTAATATTGGGGAGATTTTGTTATATAAAACAATAGTTGGAAATTATAAGATTAGTGGGGGTGTTTAAATGCTTACAAAAGCTTCTTAGAGTCTCCTCACAAGTGCCTGTGTCAGGCACATTCAGCTACTACTGCACCTGTAGTTTTCATTCATAAACGTCATAGGAGTTTCAAGGATATTTTATTCTAATGACCATGTATACCTTGTCAATACCTACTGTAAGACTTATCTTTTTTCCAAGGAGGGAGAGGCCAATTAGTCCTTGGATAAATTTGAGAGTACCCACCCATTTATCCAGATTTAATTTAAAAGATCTTGAATTGTATTGCTCAACTTGCAGAAGATGTTTATTCCAGCAAAGGAAAGGCACTGGGTGATGAATATATTCCTCCATCATGTTCTGTTTATCTGCTCATGAATGTTCAAGTCTCTAGTTCTAGTGTTAGCTGTGCTGTTGGACTTACTGATATATAGGAAGTCAAGGATCACTGGATCTGTAATGATGAGGCAAGCAAGGCAAGGGTCAAGGGTCACTTCTTATGCATTTATAAGATACAAAGTACAGGTACAGAGCTTCCAGTCTCCCCTGGTACTTAAGGTTATTAAGTCTATGAAACATTTTAGTCAGGAAACTTTGGGGCTTGCAAGTTTGTTGATATACTGAGTAAGGCACACGTTAAAGGGAACACTGTACTCTATAATAATCTGACTGGTACTGAATATACAAGAACAATAACATTGTTTGATCAAGATGAAATGCCTTTGACTATTAGATGTGCTAAAAAGAAGGCTTTCCTGACTACAGTTGCCATGTGGTGATTAAAGCAGAGGGAACTATCAACTCAAGTACCAAGTCCTACACTACCTTTTCATTTAGTAGGGGAATCTTATTTTTAATGCATATTGTAGGAAATTGCTGTTATCTGAATGAAACAGTGCTAAATTGCTTAGCATTCAGTTTAAGCCTATTATTCATACATCAGGTATTACCTAGGGTAATCTGTTTCTGAAAGGTACAGATATCTGTTGGGGTTTTGACAATTATACCCAGTTCACAGTCATCTGCATGTTGGTTAACCAGAGGTCCTGGTTATCAGTTTTGAAATCAGAGAAGTAGATACTGAACAGGAGATGACCAAGTATAGACTCCTGGAGAACTTCACTGGCTACCTTAGCACTATTTGAAGAGGTACGTGCTACACAATCTATGTGGAGTCTGTCTTTCAGCCAGATGCCTTAACATCTTACCACACATGGGTGTATGTTTGCAGCAGATAGCTTTCTTACAATTGTGGCATGAGGTATAGCGCTGAATGCTTTGGCCAGATTGTGATAAGCTTAATAAACTGCATAACCAAAGTCAACAGCTTATGTGACCCTCTAGAAGAAGTTAACAAGGTTTAGCAAGCATGATCTCTCCTTGATGATGTCAAATTATTGGGTCAAGCCTAATGAGATTCTTAATATTAAAATTAATAAGACTGGTTATGATACTCTCCATAGCGTTATAGACCAGGACAGACAATAATGGCCTTTGCTAGTAGCAGATGTTCTGCTACTGTAGCTGTGCAGCCTCCCTTGGCATGAATGAGTTCACTAGTTCTACCCTTTGATGTATTTTTGGTATAGTATGACTTGCATAGCATAAGAGCCCTGTTTTCATTTGTTGTTGCCACATTTAGTTGCATTTGATTTGCTACTCAGTAGAGGTGTGGTGTGTTTCATGTCCTCTGCACTTTATACAATACTTGTCTTTTTATTTACAATGTGGTTCACTCTTGGATTTTTTCGTCTTGCTCCTAGATTTTGACATTAGTGAAACAATCCATGCCATTCCATTTATGAGTACATTGCTTCATCTAAAAAACACTTTTTATAAATGCATTTTCTCTCTTATCTTTTACTCCACTGCACTTCCTAGGAGGGGGGATGTCAGTATTATGTGCAGAATGATCAAATCCCAGAGATGCTGTTGCCTCTGCCAGCTTTCCTCTTCTCCCACCCCATTCCCCAGCTGCCCCACCTTTCCAGCTTTATATGGCATGCTGTCCACCTATGTTCAACACATTCTCCCTGCTTAAAGACCTTAAATAAGCAACT
Source organism: Protopterus annectens (assembly GCF_019279795.1). Classification (NCBI taxonomy): domain Eukaryota; kingdom Metazoa; phylum Chordata; order Ceratodontiformes; family Protopteridae; genus Protopterus; species Protopterus annectens. Next base: position 1,602,240,799 of record NC_056732.1, read on the forward strand.
ATTCTTATAGGTTCATAGCTTCATACTAGGCTATCTGCCTGAGGGCATTTACAAGCCTAGCCAGAGTGTGTTTTGCTTTTGCCACCCATTGGAATGAGTTTACTGTGCCCTTTTTAAGGTTAGTTTACTGTGCCTCTGTCTAGCAGTGACACAGAAGTGACCCCCAGGGTGAACCTACGATCTCCCATCCACTCGTCAAGATTCCTCTTGAAGAGAGTCAGTGAGGGGCTCTGCCTAACATGGACTGGGATTTTATTCCAGAGTGAAGGGAGCCTCTGGGTTATGAATCTGTCCCTCCAGCATGTCCTATTTATTTCTGTGCTGAGGTTCAATTCTCTCGATCGCGTAGCTCTAAGGAATTTGGATTTTCTGAGGTGGAGCATGTCCATTAATTCCGGGTTGGACATGGCTTTGTACGTCAGGCATAGATCACCTCTGAGTAGGCAGTATGCAACTGAATAGAGCTGGAGTTTCTTTAGCTGAGCAGCATATAACATATGTTTGAGCCCCTTGATCCTCTTTGTGAGGTACTTTTGGGGTCTTTCTAGTTGCTGCAGGTGTCGGGTAAGGTACATCCCAAATGGGGCATTGTACTCAATTATGGGCCTGATGAGGGAAGAGTACAGGGGCACAATGACCTCCCTTGATCTAGATGTGAATCCTTTCATGATGAGATGGGCTATATAGAAGGTCTTTCTAACCACTTTGGCAATGTGATTGTCAAAGGAGAGATTACTATCAACTTGGGTCCCTAGATCCCTAATTACTTCTTCCATACTTAATGGATTACCACCTATGTGGTAATTTGTGGGTACTTTGTTTTTCCCAAAGGGTATGACTATACATTTTTTGGCGTTTAGTTTAAGGCCATGGCTCTGGCACCAGTTACCCGTTTCTATGAGTCCCTTTTGGAGGATGCTTGTGTCAGCTGGAGAGTCAATTATGGCACCCAGTTTGCAGTCATCTGCGAACCTGGTCAGCCACAGTCCTCCTGTGTTAGCCTGTACCTCAGAAAAATATATACCGAATAAGAGAGGTCCTAGGACTGAGCCCTGTGGGACGCCACTTGTGAATGGTTTAGAGACTGACATGGCTCCAGCAATTCTGACCATGTGGGTTCTGTCCTTGAGCCAGTTTGCAACCCATCTTATGACATAGGGGTTTATATTTAAGCTGGAGAGCTTGTCTATGATGCCCGAGTGGGGTATTGTGTCGAAGGCTTTTGCGAGGTCCAGGTAGGCTGTGTGAACTACCTTACCCTCATCAATGGCCTAGGTGACTGTTTCAAAGAAGTCGACCAGATTCAAGAGGCAGGATCTGCCCTTAACAAAGCTGAATTGGGTAGAATCCAGTGTCTGTAGGTCCCCAATGTCTTTGTTTATGAGTTTCATAATGATCCTTTCCATAGCTTTGCAGACCAGGCTAGTCAGGCTTATGGGGCGTTAGTTTCCAGGGTCCATAGAAGCACTTCCTTTGTGGAGTGGGACCACTGTTGCTGTATGCCATTCTTTGGGTACATATCCTGTAGTAAGGCTGAGATTGAACAGCAGCCTTATGTGTGGGTTTAGCTCTTCTTGGAGTTCATGTAGCACGCAGCCCAGAACACCGTCTGGTCCCATTGATGCTGTGTTTTTTGCTTTGGAGAGGACAGCTCTCACCTGGGCATCTGAGATGTCAGGTAGGGGGGAGATGTCAGTATTATGTGCAGCAATTTCAACAACCTACTTGGATGCTTTAATGACCATGAACTCAGTTACACCCTTACAACAGCAGTATAACCCCAAAACTCAGTTCCTCTTTACTAAGCCTGTCCTTCTCTGTTTCTGAACAGGACACCATATGTTAACATCAACAACAATGCCTAGCTGCCACCATTTCTTCAAAGCATTAGAATTCCTATACTCAAGATTTTACTCAGCTCACATCTAGCAATTGGCAAATGTCTACCCCATCATTAAATTTATCCCTACCATGTATGACTTTAAGTTACTACACTCTTTCCACATCTCCATTCCTTAAAATTTCCACACTCAATGCAGGCAGTATGCTAAATAATCCTAAACCATTACTTGCATTCTTATTCGCCCAAATACCAGACTTTACATTAGTGATCCTTTTTTATTCTCCTGCAACTGAGCATCAGCTGCTACCAGCTCCTCACTCACTGGATCTACCAGACTTGCCTTAGCCTCTGCTGGACCCTGCTGTGCATGGCTGAGAAGGCTGAGGATGCTGGTGCAACATCATATTACTTGACAGGGAGTGTGCACTAATTCTTACCCTCTTGTGCAGACTTGCCAGCTCAATTATCTCTGCCCTCAGGAGGCAGATGCAGAACCTCCCGAGTAAGTGTCTTACCTGCCATGCAGCACAGAGATGGCCAGGCCATATGCTGCATATTGCAGTGAGCCAGGGCTTCCTTCCTCTCTCCAGGATGGACAAGCGTGAGTCATCTAAGGTATACCTGTCAAATGTACAGATTTTCGCAGAATGTCCAGATTTTTGGCTCATACTTTTGGTCTGTTCCTTATAAAATCTGTGTTTTTCTGAAAAATTACTGGGACGATCTGAGGATCAGAAAATGTATGCTAAAAAACACCTTTACTACAGCAACTTTCTAAGCTTATAAGAGTAATATTTAAAATATGTCAATATTTGTGGGCCTTTGTCCCCCATTTTTATTTTTTATTTATTATTTTATTTAACATTTGTTTACCAGGAAAGTCCAACTTGGAACTAAGCCATTTTTCAGCAGAGGCCCAGGGAGAAATGCTCCAGATGCATGTCTTTGTAACGTTTGTCAGTCTTTGTTAACAAATGTTAAATAAATAAATAAATTGTCCAGATTTCTTGCACTGAGAGGTTGAGAGGTATGATCTAAGGCACAATAAGGGCTTTATCAGTCAGTGCCATGAGGCCTCTAATGATCCTTTTAAAGTAAAACCAAGCCTAACTTCTCACTTTCCTGGGTACAAATACCTTTTTAACATGAAAGCTGCAGCAAGTATTGGTTGTGGCTCTCTACTCCTCATCAAAGAAAACCTTAAAACCACTCCTATTCTCAAAATTCTTCAGAAGATTTTCATAACCTAAACTGATTAGCCATTATCTTCTTCAGCTGGGGAAGAGGTTAAGGTTGCGAGCTGCAGTTCCTGTAGTACAGGGTTTGATTCCCCCAGCCCTCATTTGTCTGCTGTATGACCCTGAGCAAGTCACTTAAGCAGAAATTGCTCCTGGGCCAACCCTGAAAAGAGACTGTTTGTCCAATGGACCTACATGGTTAAAAATTGGATTATTATCTTAGATGTTAACAAATGCAATGACCCTAACCTTGCAGCAAACCAGAATAAATGTATTGACCGTATGCATGACAGATTGTGTCATATTAATTTATTTCCATAGCTCTTCAAATATAGACATCCTTGATTCTATCACTAATCCAGCTCAAGTAAAGAACCCACAAGACTTCTCTTCAAAAAAGGGAACAACACCCTACTTGACCTTATTTTGACTAATAACCTCACACTACTCTCTAACCTCTCTGTCCCCTGAACCAGTATTAGTAACCACTGCCCAATTAGTTCGACTAATAACTTCACACTACTGTCTAACCTCTCTGTCCCCTGAACCAGTATTAGTAACCACTGCCCAATTAGTTTGACTAATAACTTCACACTACTGTCTAACCTCTCTATCCCCTGAACCAGTATTAATAACCACTGCCCAATTAGTTTTACATTTAAATTTATTAGTAAAAAATACCTTCAGCCCTAGCCTTCTACTGAAAATTCCAAAAGAATACCAATGCTTCAAAAATAAACATTCACAAAAAATTTGGCACTTTTAGGTAATCAGGATAGGACTCCAATAACCTTGTCAAGTCATTCACCGACACTCTTCCCTGTTTATAAATCACATACTTCCCCAAACAATCAATACTACTTAAACCATTACTAAATGAATGGTTCACCAAAGGAATTAAAGTCCTGTACAAATTAAGAGGAAAAGCCTTGGACTATGGAAACCCCTTTGGTCTCCAGAAAGCAAGCATTGTTGCATTCTACTTAGGAGCTTATACAAAAATGTTACCAGATGATACAACACCAAATTTCTATGAGCAGTACAAACTACATGCCAAGATAATCAGAAAAAAAAATCTGGAACTCAGTTAACTAAATATCTGGTCAGTGCCCACTTAGTCACTCTCAAAAACATGATACAACTATCTCAAGGTCCTCATCTACTTCTTAACCCAAACACATATCTCTCTGGCCACCAAATACCTCCCCTATATGTCTTCTAATATATGTTCCTCATTAAGTCATCCCTCATAGAAGTTCATCTCACACTAACTTCTTCTCTATCCGTATCCATAGCTCTTTTTTCCACTACATAAGGATATATCAATGTCTCTCTCTCTCTCTCTCTCTTCATTATTTCACATTTGTGTCAGACCAGCCTGAGCACCCAGCAAACATTACCCCTCAATACTTGAGTGCCTATCTATTCCCAACACTTTGTCTAAAAATTTACTTTTAAGTATGTGTACTGTAGAAAGCATACACCAAAACTATCTTCATACTAATTTTCATAAAATATTCACTTTAATCTATGTGTACTACAGTGCAATCTCCAAAACTGTCTTTGTATATTGTTTTATATCAGATTCACTTTAATGTATGTGCATTGCACAGTGCAATTAAGTCAGTGTTTAACTCTTGATATGCCTCATTTATAACCTATAAGTATTTTGCTTTAATAGAGGTTTTGCAAATTATCATAATAACTTTATATACTGTATGTAACCATGGAGTTTTTCTTCATGGGCCTCCACTGAAAATGGATTTTATTTCCCAGGCAGACTTTCCTGATAAACACATGTAAATAAAATAAATATCAAATAAGCAATTTCCATATCTTCAAGATCTATAGCCCACAAAACTTTCTAAAGAAATTCTCCTTACTCCCACACATCTCCTTTGCAGCTACAAATCTTTACAGCAATTCTTCATCACCTGTGTTTGATACCGCTCCATTCCACTGCAAAAATGACTAAATCAGTAGATACAGCTGCACTCATAGATACAAATTCCCCTTGAATTGGTGCAGATAATTTTCATCCCTGTCTTATTATACTCTGCCATGACTACATCATCCAGCCTGTTACTGCTACATTATCTGCCAACCAAATGTTTTATACGATACCAATGGAAAATCAATATAGTTAAACCCATTCTGAAATGCCTCAAGTCATATAAAACCAATGACTTTTGGTCAGTCTTAAATTTTCCAGTTCTTGACAAAATATCTGAAAAGCTTAACAACATCCAGCTCATCAAATACCTTTAACCCCGTAGGATTCCATCTCCATATAAACCTTTAACCCCATAGGATTCCATCTCCATATAAACATGGATTCTGGTAAGGCAGAAGAACTATGACCAGTCTCTACACCTTTAAGCCCAGCATACTGCAAAACATGACTGAAGGTGAAATTACGAGGTCACTATTCATCAGCCTCACAAAAGCTTTGGATGTGATCGATCACAATCTGCTCTTAGCATTCATTGCAGTTAGCAAGGATCATCTCTCAAACAATAGAATGGCTTGAAACACTACTTGCAGACACTTTGTAGAGAGACATTTTACAATACAGCTAGGATTAACCACCTCTCCCTCAACACCACATCTGAAGGGTGTTGCAGTGGGTTCAGAACTCTCTCCACACTATTCTCTTTACTTATAAGGAATCTTCCAGAAGACCATCCTGGACTTTGTAAATGAAACCACCCTTGACCAAACAGTGTAAATACCTTGTACGCCAACAAGCTTAGAGCAGCTAGTTGGGCCTGAAGTGGTAATACCTACAGATGTAGCAGAAGTCAGTATTGTGTAAACATTAAAATTAATAGAATTTAGTACCGTTTAGCTTAATCTGCTCCAATAAAGCACCATTATTAGTCTACACCAACAAAGCACCCTTAATAGCATTCTAACCCCAGTACACCATACCTTTGTAGCTCACAAATCAAAGGGCTGGATAGTATGAGTATGTGATTCCTAACTTCTCTGTAGTCAGCTTGGTGGATATGGGCATCTTGGGATAATGTCTCATGTTTGCTGACAACTACTGAATCCTGAAAGAATCAGATGCAGTTTGTACTGGAGGCTAAACCCTTGCATATAAGTCCACATCACACACACATAGACTAACTAAAGCTGAGGCAGTTAAAAGTAACCTTCCTAAACAATAAAGATCACCTAGACCAGCCACTGTCAAAGTTGTGCCTCAGCAAGCCCAAAGGCACTCAGAAAAAACACCACCTAACACCACACATACTGTCACTCTCAGCAGAACCCCAAAAACTTAGCCCCAAGGCAAGCAAGCATGCTTCCCAGGGCTTTCATCACAGGGGACTCCACTGTAAGATATACTGATCCCTGAGGCCCCTCTAACTAGACTGACCAAGGAGAAGACAACTGTTAGTTGCTTATCTGGAGCCACAACTCACTAAATGATGCACACGCTCATGTCATTAAGTCACAGGTACCAGTATGGTTCCATTATAGTACATGTAGGTGTAAATTACCTGAGATGTACCTCCCTGAACTATATGAAGACAGACATTATGGAACTTTCAATTTCAGGCTGGTATGAGCCTGGCAATGAGCAGCATATTAACATCACCAAGGATGATGTCACAATATGAGCAAAAACTGATTGATTTCAACAATTGGCTGTCTTTCTGATGTCATTCAAAGTTGATCCAATAGTTGTTAGTTTGGACATGGTCAACAGACCATGTTGCTTTGCCAAGGATGGTCTGCATCTTTCCCTTCTAAGTTTTCAAATGCTAGCTAAAGGATTTGTTCCATAGTGCCTTTTTTAAGCAATGACAAATGGACAAACCTGCAGACATAGTAAAATCAACTCAACAGAACTTGTAGGTGTTTTTTGCTCAATGCCAGGAGCCAAAAAAAAAAACTACACTCCCACAAACCTTCCTCACATGTGAGAATATAGATATCTGTTCATTTACCAAGACATTTAGACATTTAAAGTGGCAGAGATTACCATGGCAGTGCAAGGTTTCAGTTCCTTCCACAGTTTTATACCAGTAGCTGCACTGACAATGGATAAAGGTGGAGGTGTCTCGATAAACATCAATAGCAACCATATCTCTAAGGTAGAACAAACAGGATAACATGCTGGAGTTCCTCTACTTGCAGATTACCACGGACAAAATCCTGTATCATATCCTAGCTTGCTGTAGGTCACCCTCAATATCCCAAGAAGTTCAGAATGCATACCTGGATCTACTGGAGACACTTACCATCCAACCTAACACACTACTCATGAGAGACTTTAATTACCCCTCTATAGATTGGGAATACTACACAGCCTCAAATCTACAGGCACAGAAATTCCTGACTTCGTAAATGCAAACACCCATGACCAAACCGTGAATAAGTCACTAGAAGCTGAAACATACTGGACCTCATGTTCACAAATATGGGAGAATGCTGACCACACCCCCCATGTCTTATCCTCCTTGGTAAGGTCCGATCATAAAGCTGTTTCATTCAAAATCACAATCAACTCCATAATCCCATTAAACTAAATAACAGTTACAAACTATATTCCAAGGCAAATTACATGTTATTAAGTGATGTGTTTTCAAAAAGTAATGCCGCTTCAAACACCAATAACACACCAGCCTATGCTGAATTGGTCTCATTGAATCTTCTTAAGGCAAGAACGCCCTTCAGGCAGGTCTAATACAGACAAATGTTTGGTGCCAAAGCCATGGCTTAAAACTACCAAAAAGTGCATTATAGTACCTTCTGGAAATTTTGCCATCCCAGGTAACTACATCATCAATAAAACATACATAAAAGTTGATTCACTAGTCAGGGATCTGGGAACTCATGTAGATAGCAACCTAGCATTTGACCAACATGTGTCTAAGGTATTAATAAAACCTTTCTATGTTCCTCACCAAGAATGATGCCACAGTATAAAGAAAAAAATGATCAACTTCAACAATTGGCTAAGTTTCTGGTGTCATTCAAATGGGATCCAGTATCTGACTGCCTGGGATAATTTCACACTTCTCAAAACCGAGGTGGAATCCTTCAAAGCCCCCGGGCCTGTGGAAAATACGGCCCAGACCGCAGAATCCTTTATAAATGCATTCTATGAACACCTTCAGGAATGCATGGATCATGCAATCCCAAATAAAACCAAGACCCAATCCTCCAAAGGCAGACATTCTGTCTGGTGGACCCCAGCCATAAACAAACTATACAATAGAAGGAGGAAGCTACTACATGATAGAGCAAAATCCCAAAAAGGGAAGGCATCTCTGATCAGTATTAGCAAAAAACTACGGGCACTCATAAAATCATCTAAGGCCAGCTTTGAGAGAAAAATTGCACAGGACACTAAGGATAATCACAAGGCTTTCTTTAGTTATGTTAAGAACCTGGGTGGGAATTCCCAGATATGCTCAGAATTAGTCCAAAATGACAAAAAATACACTGAACCCACAGACATTGCCAACATCCTAGCTGACAGGTTCAGTGCAAACCCCCACCAAAAGGGCAAATATCTATCCCAGCAGAGTGCTGCCCCCTTGACATCTCAGATGCTCAGGTAAGAGCTGCCCTCTCCAAAGCAAAAAACACAGCATCAATGGGACCAGACAGTGTCCCGGGCTGCATCCTACATGAACTCCAAGAAGAGCTAAACCCAAACATAAAACTACTGTTCAATCTCAGCCTTACTACAGGATATGCACCCAAAGAGTGGCATACAGCAACAGTGGTCCCTCTCCACAAAGGTGGTGCCTCAACAGATCCTGGAAACTATCGCCCCATAAGCCTGACTAGCTTGGTCTGCAAAGCTATGGAAAGGATCATCATGGACCTCATAAATAAAGATATTGGGGACCTACAGACACTGGATCCTACCCAGCTCAGCTTTGTTAAGGGCAGATCCTGCCTCTTAAACCTGGTTGATTTCTTTGAAACAGTCACCAAGGCCATTGACGAGGGGAAGGTGGTCCACACAGCCTACCTGGACCTCGCAAAAGCCTTCGATACAATACCCCACTCGGGCATTATAGATAAGCTCACCAGCTTAAATATAAACCCCTATGTCACTAGATGGGTTGCAAACTGGCTCAAGGACAGAACCCACATGGTTAGAATTGCTGGAGCCATGTCAGACTCCAAACCAGTTACAAGTGGCATCCCAGAAGGCTCAGTCCTGGGACCTCTCTTGTTCGGTATATATTTCTCGGAGGTACAGGCCAACACGGAAGGACTGTGGCTGACCAAGTTCGCAGATGACTGCAAACTAGGCACCATAATCGACTCTCCAGCCGACACAAGCATCCTCCAAAAGGGCCTCATAGAAACAGACAACTGGTGCCAGAGCCATGGCCTCAAGCTAAACGCCAAAAAGTGTATAGTCATCCCCTTTGGCAGAAACAAAGTGCCCACAAATTACCACATAGGTGGTAATCCATTAAGTACAGAAGAAGTAATTAGGGACCTGGGGACCCAAGTTGATAGCAATCTCTCATTTGACAACCATGTGGCCAAAGTGGTTAGAAAAACATTTTGTATAGCCCACCTAATCATGAAGGGATTCACATCTAGATCAGGGGAGGTCATCGTGCCTCTTTGCTCATCCCTCATCAGGCCCATAATTGAGTACAATGCCCCTTTTGGGATGTACCTTACCAGAAACCTGCAGCAACTGGAAAGAACCCAAAAGTACCTCACCAAGAGGATCAAAGAGCTCAAACAGATGCCATATGCTGCCCGGTTAAACAGACTCCTGCTCAGAGGCGATCTGTGCCTGATGTATAAAGCCATGTCCAACCCGGAATTAATGGACATGCTGCACCTCAGAAAATCCAAATCCCATCGAACTACGCGCTCGAGAGACTTGAAAAGCACTGAAATAAATAGGATATGCTGGAGGGACAGATTCATAACCCAGAGGCTCCCTTCACTCTGGAATAAAATTCCAGTCCAGGTTAGGCAGAGTCCCTCATTGACTCTCTTCAAGAGGAATCTTGATGAGTGGATGGGAGATCGTAGGTTTACCCCGGGTATCACTTCTGTGTCACTGTTAGACAGAGGCACAGTATACTAACCTCGAAAAAGGGCATAGCAAAATTAATTTAAAATGGGTGGCGAAAGCCAAACACACTCTGGCTAGGCTTATAAATGCCCTAGGGCAGATAGCCTAGTATGAACCTATGAACCTATGAACCTATGAACATGCTCGACAAGCCACGTTGCTTCACAAGAGATGGCTTGCACCTGTCACCCTTAGGCTTTTCAATACTGGCAAAGGCTCTTGCCTCCCCCATAGTGCCTTTCATAGGCAAGGCTCAAATGACAAACCCATCACTGTAAATAGCACAAGTAACCAAAAACTGAGGGTAATGCTACTCAACGCCAGAAGTCTAAACCTCAAAATGCACGCACTCAAGGCACTCCTCAGTATGGAGAACATCAATATCTGTGCAGTAACAGAAACCTGGTTTAAGGCTCCAGAGAGTACCCCAGCACTACCAGGCTATAACTCATACCATACCTTTTGGCCACAGAACCCGGACAGAAACACAAAAGGCGGGGGTGTATCCATATTCATCAAGGATACTCACACATCCAGGTTAGTGGTGCAGCACAATGCATCAGAGATCATCCAAGTGTAACTAACAACGGGCAAAACTGCAATCCAAATTGTAGCTTGCTACAGATCACCCACCATGACCCAGCACCCCCATTCAGAATTTCTGGAGACACTGGGAAATATAAAGGTCCTACCAAACACCATAATACTTGGTGATTTCAACTACCCAAACATTAACTGGGAGAACTACTCAAGGACTAACTCCCTTGCATATGCTTCCTAGAATTTATAAACTCAAACACCCTAGATCAACTGGTCAACACCCCCACCAGAGGGAACAACATATTGGACCTGGTCATCACCAACATGGGCGACTGGTGTTCCACACCTGACATCAACCCCTCACTGGTTAGATCAGACCATAGACTAATCACTCTGGATATTCACATTCCACCCCCAACCCCAATCAAGGAAACCACAGTGAAAAACTTTTCAAAAGCAAACTTTACATTGCTTAATACCGAGGTGGAAAGGTTCACAGCCCCCACGCCAATGGACAATGCAGTCCAAGCTGCTGAAACCTATGAAAAGGCACTCTATGATCATCTGCAGGAATGCATGGATCGTGCTTTCCCAAGTAAAACCAAGAAAAGGAAACCAGTCTGGTGGACCCCTGCCATAAACAGGCTCTACACTAGAAGGCGGAAACTAGTACAGATAAGAGCAAAATCCCTAGAAAGAAAGACATCCCTGATCAGCATCAGCAAGAAACTACGATCCCTCATTAAATCATCCAAGGCTAGCTTCGAAAGAAAAATTGCCAAGAACTCCAAAGATAACCACAAAGCATTCTTTAGCTATGTCAAGAACCTAAGTGGAAACTCTCAGATCTGCTCTGAGTTGGTGCAGAATGGCACAAAATACACTGAATCGACTGATATTGCCAACATTTTGGCAGACAGGTTCAATGCAAACTTCACACCAATCTCACCCCCTAAAGGGCCCATAACCATACCAGAAGAATGTAAGGCCCCAACAATCACCGACACACAGGTTAAAACAGCTCTATCCAAAGCCAAAATCTCAGCCTCAATGGGACCGGATGGTGTCCCAGGCTGTGTCTTACAAGAGCTCCAAAATGAACTAACCCCTCACCTAAACACACAGTTCAAACTCACCCTCTTTATAGGCTACGGACCCACAGAGTGGCGCACAGCAACATTTATCCCACTCCACAAAGGTGGCATCACAATGGACCCCGGGAACTATTGCTCTATAAGCCTGACTAGCCTGGTCTGCAAGGCTATGGAGTGCATCATCATGGAACTCATTAACAGAGACATTGGGAACCTCCAAACTTTGGACCCCACCCAGTTTGGCTTTGTTAAGGGTAGATCATGCCTCCTAAACCTGGTGGATTTCTTTGAGACAGTTACCAAGTCATTAGATGAGGGTAAGGAGGTCCACACAGCCTACCTAGACATCACAAAGGCTTTTGACACCATTCCCCATTCTGGTATTATAGACAAACTCACCAACCTGAACATTAACCCCTACGTCACGAGATGGGTTGCAAATTGGCTCACAGACAGGACCCACATGGTGAGAGTTGCAGACTCTAGGTCCAACTCTAAACCGGTTACAAGTGGCATCCTCCAGGGCTCAGTCCTAGGACCCCTCCTGTTCGGTATATACCTCTCAGAGGTGCAGGCAAGCACAGGAGGACTTTGGCTAACCAGGTTCGCAGACAACTGCAAACTAGGGGCCATAATCGATTCTCCAGCTGATACAGACACGCCCCCCCCCAGAAGGGTCTCACTGAGACGGATACCTGGTGTCAAAATCATGGCCTCGAGCTGAATGCCAAAAAGTGCATAGTAATCCCCTTTGCAAAAAAACAAAGTACACACAAACTACCACATAGGTGGTAGTCCCCTAAATACAGAAAAGTAATAAGGGATCTGGGGACCCAAGTAGATAGCAATCACTCCTTTGATAATCATATTGCCAAGGTGGTTAGAAAATCCTTCTACGTGGCCCACCTAATCTCAAAAGGGTTCGCATCCAGAACAAAAGAGGTTATTGTGCCTCTACTCATCACTTATTAGACCCATTATAGAATACAACACCCCATTTGGGATGTACCTTACAAGACACCTGCAACAGCTGGAAAGACCACAAAAGTACCTCACCAAGAGGATTACTGGCCTCAAACAGATGACCTATGCAGCCCGAATAAAGCAACTCCAGCAGTACTCGGTTGCATACCGCTTACTCAGAGGTGATCTCTACTTGACATACAAGGCCATGTCCAACCCAGAATTGATGGATATGCTCCACCTAAAAAAAAAAAAAAACAAATCCCTCTAGGGATATAAACCTTACCACAACGATAAATAGGACATGCTGGAGGGATAGATTCCTGACCCAGAGACTTCCCATGCTTTGGAACAAGATTCCAATATAAATCAGGCAGAGCCCCTCACTAGCACTCTTCAAGAGAAACCTAGACGGGTGGATGGGAAACAGAAAATTTATTCCGGGGATTACTGCAGTAGCTCTGCTGGGCAGAGGCGGAGGGAACTAATGGCTCTGCTGGTCAGAGGCACAGGGAACTAATCTAAGGGGGTGGTGAAAGCTAACATGTTCTGGCTAGGCTTATAAATGCCCTTGGGCAGATAGCCCAGTACTTACCTATGAACCTATGAACCTATAAGTAAGGGCATGGCATCATACCACTCTACTAGGCCCACATCAGGCCCATCATAGACCATAATACCTTCTTTGGCATGTACCTGACCAGACACATGCAGCAACTGTTCCATCCACAAAGGTTTCTTACAAAAAAAAAAAAAACAGGGACTAAACACTATGTCATATGCTGATCGGATCAAACCCCTGTCTTTTTACTCAGTATCACACAGATTTCTGAGAGGTAATCTTCACCTGGGATATAGGGCATCCCTAGACTCTATTTTGGTGAATCTTTCCACATCCACAAAACAAACAGCATCAGAACTACTAGATTAAAAGACTTAAATTTTGCTTGCAACATAAACAGGACATGTTGAAGAGACAGATATGTTTTGTAGATAATTCCCATTCTCTGAAATAGGCTCCCCATCCATGTGAAGCAGACTTCTTCCTTATTTCTATTTAAGCACAACTTGAACCAGTGGATGGGTAACTGGAAATTTACCCCTGATCTGGCTCCTGTGCCTCTGATGGACAGAGGCAGTCAGTAAATCACCCTTGAATAAATCAAATATAAATTAATTTTGTGGGTCACATTTGAGTTGCGTAGCTACACTTTTAAGTGCCCTAGTGGTATTTAGTCTGGTATACACCTATGAACCTGTATATAAATTACAATGTCCATAGTAATTACTGTTCTCTTCTGGATCAAGAAAATCTCTGACTTCCTTTCCACAGATAAGAGACCTGCCATAAGCAAAGCAATCCTGTTGCTGCAAGTGGAATATCGACAACCTATCATTGCAACTTACTCAATAATCTTAAACACTACATAATATCCATAATAATATATGCAGACATATTAAACTATCTTTCCAAACATAACACCATTGGTTCAAACTATTTCAAGCCAAATGTTTCAAACTACAGCAAAGAATACCTTTTTGATATTAAGCCAGTCCATAAACTAATTGAATTTAGCTCATATTTCTTCCTAGCTTCTAAACTTTGAGAAATCCATCTCTTACACTCCGTCTTTTCCTACCAAATTACATCCTCAAATGCCAAGCTGTATTCTACAGAAAATTCTCTGTAGTTGCTCTGAAAATTTCAACATTCTGTCAATTAGAACTAAAGACCTTCATGTACAAGGAATCACAATGCAAACATTTTCATAATAGAGACATCAACTAAAAACATATGCCCTCTTTTCAGATGCACTGCCAATTTGTATAAATCACATCTTCACTAAAAATGACCCTTTCTTCTATTGTCCCTCCTCTCTTCTTACCTCTTTTTGTACCCCTTTACTTTTTACTCTGCCTCACTCTTCAGTTCTGGCCTTTAATGTATTTTTTCATCCTACCTTTCTTACTTCAAGTACCACGTTGTAAATATTGTATGTACACCTAATGGAGTCCTGCTAATTCTACCTTCTGTAAATAACACTTTGTCCTCATTTTGGAAACAAATCCATCTGTTGTTATTCATTGTGTATTCATCTTCATCTTTCTTTACTCAGGCTAATTCTAAAAAGGTCATTGAGGATCAGAATTCTATCCTTTTTGGCAAGAAAAATAAAATAAAGCTACTGTTTATTTCTCCTACATTTTCTAAGTACCTGAAAAACCTATTTTTCAGTGTATTTGTTAAGATGTCTATCAACATCAGCATAGCATGCCTTCTTGCAAAGGTGTCAGATTACTTACCTTGTTAAATAAAAAAAGGAAATTAAAATGAAAAAAGAATGATTGTGAATATAATTTAAAAATTATCTGATTGCATCCAAGACATGAACTGAAAAATGCAATCCCTTTGTATATTACAGAACAATATACAAATGCTCTTTGCAAGTATACAAGGCCTGGAATTCAGAAAGGCTTAGCGAGTTGCAGAATTCTTTGCAGAGTTGCAGAAGGTTTCCACATTATCTTGTCTTTCCAGTTTAAAGACCGATTTTCCACTGAAGTTTACTCTCACAAGGATCTTAGAATTGAGAGTGGTTTGTCTGTTAATATGGCAGTCTGGGAAATCACTAATTCTAATTATTCATGAACTCTCCCCAGAAATGTCATGGGTCTAAATTAACTCAGCAAGGTGATTCATTTGCTCACTTCAGTAAAATTTTACTTTAGGAAGAAAAGTTGGCCACCATAAAATCACGATGGTTACCCATTTGCTCTTATAGAAATATTTATGTTGCATGTAAGTTCAGCAAAGGCATAGGTGGGGGGTGTTAGGGTGTATACAAGTGTGGTCTTATGTAGATGTCACAGGTACCACCAAGGATCGAATACCAGCAGTTTTCTTTGAAAACACAGCTTTAATGAAAATGAACAAAAAACACATACACTCCAGGCATTAATGTCTCCTATCTACTACGTTTTCATTTGCAAGTTACTTCATCAGATGCGGACAGACACTTGCAAACAAAAACGTAGTAGATAGGAGACATTAATGCCTGGAGTGTATGTGTTTTTTATTCATTTTCATTAAAGCTGTGTTTTCAAAGAAAACTGCTGGTATTCGATCCTTGGTGGTACCTTTGGATTCTGTTTGAAGTGAACTTTGGTGCCTTGGTAAATATTTTACTTTCTTATGTAGATGTGTTTATGCATATGTGTGTGTGTGTGTGTGCGTGTTTGTGTAGGGGCATGAATGAAGTGTTTGAGTGTATATCTCCCTGTGTGTTGCACTAGGGTGTTAAGTGGGAAATCAAAATTCTGGATGCATGTGTAGATGTTGGATTTTAGTATATGATTGAGTAGTGCAGTAAGTATGATTGACTATGAGAGGTTTTGTTTACTGATGAGTGGATCCAGTGTGTGTGTGTATGTGTGTGTGTGAATGCTTTGGAGTGTGTGTGTATGTGCATATGCTTGACATGGTGCGCATGTGTGTGTGTGTGTGTGTGTGTGTGTGTGTGTGTGTGTGTGTGTGTGTGTGTGTGTGTGTGTGTAGGGGGGTTTGGGTGTCTAAATGTGTGTGTGTGTGTGTGTGTGTGTGTGTGTGTGTGTGTGTGTGCACATGTGTAGGGGCATGAATGAAGTTGTGTGAATGTGTTTGTTTGAGTGTATATCTGCTTCTGTGGTTGCACTAGGGGTGTTAGGTGGAGAATCAAAAGTCTGGCTGCATGTGTACATGTTGGTTTTAGTACATGGTTAAGTGCTACAGTAAATATGATTGACTACGAAAGGTCTTATTTATAGATGAGTGCATCTGCTGTGTGTGTGTATGTGCATGTGTGTGTGTGTGTGTGTGTGTGTGTGTGTGTGTGTGTGTGCATGTGTGCACGCATGCGTGAATTCCTGTGAGTGTGTCTGCGTACTTGCAATTGCTTGACATGGTGTGTGTGTGTGTGTGTGTGTGTGTGTGTGTGTGTGTGTGTGTGTGTGTGTGTGTGTAGGGGGGCTATGGGTGTTTAAATATGTGTGTGTGTGTGTGTGTGTGTGGGTGGGGTGGGGGGGTATGGGTGTTTAAATATGTGTGTATGTATGTGTGTTGTGTTTGTGTGAACATATAGATGCCGACTTTGCTAATGTGATGCATGAGTCTCTAGGGACACTACTAGTACTGTTAAATTCCAAGGAAAACCAGTGTTAGCAGTAGTAGCAGCACTGTACTTCACATTAGAAGCTGACAAGTAACAATGAAAGAAGAAATATGGTATATTTTTGAGTGTGGTTTTGAACCAAGGAAAGACTTAGGTTATTTATTTTACTTTTAAATAAATAAGAAAGACTTAAGTTTCACTACCAGGGTGTGATAGACTGACATAGAGCAGGCCTGTCAAAGGTGAAAAAAACACTTAAAAGCAGTAAACACACATTGGAACTTGACAGCTATTTTGCGGAGGGATTTGAGAATGGATAAAGATCTACAGAGGAAGTTAGAAAACAAATCACACTACACTATGCAAGTCAAATCATTTGGGCAATACCATCTGTGTGGTAATGTATGCATTTTAAGGTTGATCCAGTTTAGCATTGCTTGGGCGTGGCATGCACAGGAAATTTGCCAAGTTGCCAGATATTTTTAATCAACTACCGTAATGGCTGAAGTGTAATGTCTAAAGAGAAATTGTAGAAATCTTTGAGGCTGTACTTTCCCCACTATTGTGTGACCTTGGAGTTTGGTAGGTACAAGTCAGGAGGGGTGTTGCTCTTCCCTCACACAGGGTTCTTGTCCATCTTTAACAAAATCCTTCTTTTGAGATAGCCAAAATAGTTATTTTTTGAAAGAATGGCATTTGATTAAAAGCTCTTTAATAGATTGATATGAATCTGAATATGTGGGGGAAGCAGAAGTAACATGGCTACTCACTATCCATTATCTGTTTTTTTTTTGAAGTACCTAATGTTTTCATATTATTATTATATTTATTATTATTTATATTATTTTATTTATTTCTTTATTAACTGTGCCATTGCTTGCTGTTGGCAGCATAGAGCAGTTGATAGCCTTTTAGAAGGTATGGATCCAAAGGCAGGGTCTAAAACTGTATACTATCACAAATCACAGCCTGCCAGGGGGAAAGGAATCATTACTTAAATGGTGTGTGAAGTTATTGTCACTCTTTAATGTAATCTGCAGATACCTAAAGCCATTGCCATACCAAAGACCATGGTTCACAAGGGTCTATATCACATAGTCGAAGTTTAATAATTTCGAACACGGAATGTTCAAACCATCCTGTTCGAAGTTAAAAAACTTCGACTATGGATAAAAAACAAAAAAAAAGAAAACAAAATAAACTGTTGTAAGAAGTGGGGCAAGCCCCCCTGCACCCCCCCCTGCTACTTAAATATACCAACTCTGAGATCACACCACATTGAACAAAACAGAAACCTCCCCTTACGGAGATTTCCATTGAAATACTCAAACTTCTGCAAATTGGAACTTAAGGTCTCGACCATATGAGGTTCAAACTTTTAGAGGTTCGACTATCTGATAGGAACCTGGTTCAGGTTCACAATGGGTTGAACGAGTTTAAAGGAGCTTTTATATTTGTTTGTGAGTGTCTGTGGGCAGAACACATTCTACAGGCTACTGGAAGCCAGTTCTCTGTACCTGCAAAACATAGTCAGTGTTTATAAATGCAACAAGGAGATGACATGAGGAAAGAACACGGTGACTCTTTTACTAGCCTAAAACATAGGCAACAAAAGTTTAGTAAGCAGTAAACAGTAAGAGAAACAGCCAGGAAACCCATCAAGTACAGATCTAATCAATATGATTCCAGCAAAGGCATGTTTTTCCACTGGTTCCTGTAAATATCAAGTAACTGGGTCTCTGTTTAGTTCTTGGTAGCCTATCATTTAGTGTGCGTATGAAGGGATTTTTTCCGAGATGTCATACATTCCAAATAGTAATAACACCTTACTTGTTATTTAGGTGTGATTGAATAAGCTTACTTGTTTATTTATTTATTTTTTATTTGAATACTTTTTTGTGTCTTCTTTACTTGAACCCCTTGACTGCTGAGCCCTGCTCTCCCACACAACATATCAACATATTCCTTCCTCCTTGGTTAGGAGTCCAACACTGGAGGCCTTCATGTGTGGGAGAACTTCTATTTTTCTCTAAACCCTGCACTGGCATATTACATTTGTAACTGTATTTTGATGGACTGCTGTGCCTTTCCACATGCTCTTGGGCATATGCACACTATCACAAATGAATGATCATATGGAAAATTACTGTGCAAATACTGTTAGGTGCTGGTAAGCAAACATCCCTGATCTCTAAGCTCTGTATTCTGTAGCTGCATTTCATGAGTGGCATCAATAGAGTGGATTGAACCGTCGCACTCGACCTCTCAGGATGGGTGAATCAGCGTTGGCTGCTCATTTCCTCCTGCAGGCTGGCCTCCCCAGTACCCAGATCTGTGAAGGATCCCATGCCAATTTTGTCATTGATAGGACACTATCCCTGTATGCCATGGGACTGTCTGTATTAATACAAATTATTATTTTTATGATTAAATTTTTTTTATTTTTGACAGCTTTATCAAATTATCACTTTAGACACAGGCAGCCATACATTTATATAAAAGAAAACAAACCATATTAACATATTCCCAGCTGCAAATATTATACAGCACATATATTGTTTTGTATATTTATCATTAAGTCAGCATTACATAAATTGATCAATAGCTACCTTCCATTAAACATCACTCCTCCGCCTCTAAAACATCATTCTGCATGTATTGTTCCTACCATTCCCAATTTTTCTATGTAATTTGCTCCTACCCTTTCCTAAAGATATCATTTCCAGTTCTTTTACCTTTGTTAAAATATTCATTACTTCAAATACAGTTGGTTTTGACTTTCATTTCAATTTTCTAGTAATTGCATTTAGCAGCCACCAGAATTAACTTAACAAGGGCTTACAATTCAGAACCTGTATCCCAGCTCGGCTCAAAAAATCATTTCCTTAGTTGCACCCATTTTTCTCACTCAACATTTTACAGAATACTCTATAGGGAACTTTTAAAATCTGCTGACTCATCACACTCCCAAAAAACATATCTTCTCAGTTACCTCTTTCTTCCCCATCACACATCCAGCATTTGCCATCTACCTGAGGAAAAATTCTTTGGAGTCTGCTTGGGGCATAACAATACTTATTCAAACACCTCTAAGCAGAAATTCTAAATCTTCTAGACTTTGTTGCATGTTTGGGAGCATATGTCCTCCCTTGCTCTATTGTAAATTGCTTTTCCAGTCCCTCTTCACAATCTTTTCTAACCTCTTCTGACTCTTATAGTTATTGTGCAATATTTTATATGTCTTACTAATTATCTTTTTTTAAAAACAGCTTCTGTTCTGGATTCAACTAAAAACTCTATAGGAGCAGGTCTTTCATGTCGAACTCCTCTTTCATTTTCTCTGTTTATACATAGATGTCAGTCCCTGATAGGGAAAGCAGTCTCTAGCCTGTAGTCAAAATGCCTTCTTGGCTTCTTCCTATTCTATTACCTTTCCCTCCCTAAATATTTGCTCCCAATACCTTGGTTCCTTTGCTAGTTTTCTCCAGTAAATTCCAGCCCCCCTCTTGCCTCTCTGGAATCCTAACTACAGTCATCCTTAACAGCAAACTTTCTTTTCTCTATTCTCATGTTGGCTTAGTTCTTAGAATACTTTCTGCTTTCTCCTTTATGAATGTGGCTGTGGTTATTCTCCTTAAGGATCTGCATCCAAAATCCCATTCTTTCCTTATTTCTTGAGTTCCCCTGCTTCATCATCATTCCTTTCTACTCTGAATTATACTTTTCTGTTTATGTTATGTATACGAGTATTAGCTGTGTAGCTCTAAAATATTCCTTCAAATCAGGTCATCCTAATCCACCTTGCTCTACTGGAAGGATCATCTTATCCCACTTGACCATTGTCCTTTTCCGCCTCCATGATAAAATCCTTCAACTATTTATTAATTACTGTCTTCAGCTTATCTTCTGGTTGATAGAAATAGTCTTCCTGTATATAAAACTAAAAGGCGTAAAAGAGTTTCACTGCTTGTATCTTGCTATTCATGTCCATAATCAAGGGCTTCCAGGTTATCAGTTTTTGTATTATCTTTTGTTTAGACTCTTCCTACATATCATTAGCTGCCATAACAGAACTGTTTTCAATATATACTCTTAAATACATAATTTTATCATGTCTCCATAAATATGGGTATTGCTAAGCCAATTTATGTATTGGTACATAGCTTACAGCTATAGTCCTTGTTTTATCTTAATTCATTTTATATCCAGAAAATTCCTGAAATTGTCTCAAGATGCTCCACACCACTGAGATGTCCTTTTTTGGTTTTATCAGGTACAGAGCAATATCAATAGAGGTGGGGGACTGGCACAATGGTTAAGGTGTTTATCTTACAGATATTTGGTTATAGAGTTTGTTAATTGTTGCTTAGATCTCTGTTAAAACTGTTGTCTCCCTGTTCTGAGAGACTGTTCTGCAAATATACACAGCTGAGTATATTTTTTTGGTTTTAGAGTTTGTACTGTTAGTTGTTGCTTACATCTCTGTTGAAACTGTCCCCCCTATTTTCTGCCATGTCTTCAGTTGGTATAACTGTTTTTACAGCTTGTGTGTTATCTAACTCAAGCATCAAACCTCAGCTTTGGCCGGCTAAGATCTAGCTGTATTCAACTGGACATATAAGAGAATTTAAGTACCTTTTATCTGCACTTTTTTCAAATAATACAGTATTTAATTGATTTATTTGTGTTGCATTGAATATTAACTGAACTGGAAGTTTTGACTCTGTTTTTTCAGTTGGTGCTTGCTAGATTTTTATTGCCTGTTAGTAATTGCAGGCGGGGGTAGTCTCATTCATTGATATCCTGTCACTGCCTATTTAACGGGTACATTTTGGAATATTTTCTGCTTAAAACCTCAGCTTTGGCCGGCTAAGATCTAGCTGTTTTCAACTGGACGTATAAGAGAAGTTAAGTACCTTTTATCTGCACTTTTTTCAAATAATACAGTATTTTAATTGATTTATTTATGGTGCATTGAATATAAACTGAACTGGAAGTTTTGACTCTATTTTTTCAGTTAGTTCCCTACCCACCCTCTCTGTTTTTGTTTTGGTGTTGATCTTGGTGGTTTTGAAACTGCCCACCCCTCTTGTAAATTTGTGTTTGGATACTCCTTCTGGGCGCATCTCATTTGCTCACTCAAATGAGTGCAGTGAGATCATATTCTGATTTCAGGCACTCCTACTGTGTACAAAGAGAGCATCTGGGAAAAAAAAAAATTAAGCTTGTTTCCTGCTTTTCCTGTAAGTGGTCTAGAGTATTTGTCGGCTTCTGAGCCCCCAAGCCTTTCTGTGTTGGAGGGAAGCCTTCTAGCTTAATTTTGTTTCTTAGAACTAGCCAGTTTCCTAGTTTCAGCACTCAAATCTGTTTCTTTGAACTCAGCACTTGTTCAGAACTCGTTGTAAGCACTAAATAAGCTGCAAATTACTACAGCACCCAACTTTCCTCACTTATCTAGAGGAAAGCAGTTTTTAGTACTTAATAAATAAACACCTATCCAGGCATGTCTAAGGGTCAGCCCCCAGTGATTTCTCCTGTCTACCTGATGAATCTGGGCATCGTGGGACAATGCAGCAATTGCCTCATGTACACAGACAACCCTCTCCTCCTACCACCCAACACTACAACCTGTGAGAGATGCACTTATATAGCCAAACTGGAAGCAAAGCTCTCTTCACCCAAGACTGGACTAGACAGTCAAGAGGAGAAGGTAAACACTTGCACCATACCACACTCATCACATAGTCCCTCAAAACCTACACCACCAAAACACACACATAGAAACACAAAACACACACCTACATTCACAGAGGCTCTCAATAAAAACCTGCCCAAGCATCAGGGACCGCCAAAGCAGAAACGCAAGCATACTCCACCCCCCAACACAACCCAAATGACACATAGCCCATGAGCTCAGTGTGCCACTTAACCACAGCCCATAAGGCATAACAACATACCAAATACTCTAGTCATAGATGACGCTATAGTCAGGCACACTGATGTTCCACTCACCAGTCTAAACAAGGAGAAAGTTACTGTCAGCTGCCTGTCAGGTGCCAGGATCTGCCACATAATGCATGCACTCAGGTCACTCCCCAACAAGTACAAATAAGACACTGTCATTGTCCATGTTGGTGTGAATGACCTGAGATGTACCTCCCAGGACTACATGAAAAGAGACATGGAGGAGCTCTCCGATCTTGTAGCCCAGGCAGGTATGACCCTAGCCCTGAGTAGCATCCTGCCATCACCCAGAATGATACCACAGTACAAGGACAAAATGATTGACTTCAACAATTGGCTAAGCTTCTGGTGTCATTCTAAGGGGATCCAGTATTTGCCTGGGACGACATGATTGGCAGACCATGATGCTTTGCCAGAGATGGCCTGCACCTGTCGCCCTTGGGATTCTGGATACTGGCTAAGGCTCTTGCCACCCCTATAGTGCCTTTTTTAGGCAAGGTTCAAATGATAAATTCACCACCGTAACAGGTACAAGCAAGCAAAATCTGAGGGTAATGCTACACAATGCTAGAAGTCTAAACCTCAAAATGCACTCACTCGAGGCACTCCTTAAAATGGAGAACATCGACATCTGTGCAGTGACAGAGACCTGGTTCAAAGCTCCAGAGAGCACCCCTGCATTACCAGGCTATAATTCATACCACACCTTTTGGCCACCTAACCCAGAATGAAGCAGTAAAGGTGGAGGCATATCCATATTCATTAAGGATATCCACACCTCCAGGCTAGTTGCACAGCATAATGCATCCGAGATTATCCAAGTGCAACTAACTCTGGGCAAGACCGCAATCCAAATTGTAGCTTGCTACAGACCCCCACCATGCCCCAGGATTCCCACTCCTCATTTCTTGATACACTGGAAAGTATTAGGGTACAACCCAACACCCTAATAATGGGCGATTTCAACTACCCCACCATTAACTGGGAAAACTACTCATGTACCAACTCCTTTGCTCAACGTTTTCTGGAATTCATAAATTCCAACGCCTTGGATCAATTTATTCACGCCCCCACCAGAGGCAGCAATATCCTAGACCTGGTCATTATCAATGTGGGCAACCGGTGTTCCACACCAGAGGTCAATTCCTCGTTGGTCAGATCCGACCACGAGCTAATCACCCTAGACATTCACATCCCGCCCCCACCCCCAATTAGGGAAACCAGTGTAAAAAACTTCTCCAAAGCCAACTTCACACTTCTTAAGACAGAAGTGGCAAACTTCATGACATCCATGCAGATGGACAATAGAGGTACGACTGCTGAATCCTACACAAATGCACTTTATAAGCACTTAACATGAGTGCATGCATCATGCTATCCCTAATAGAACCAAGATGCTATCCCCCAAAAAAAGGAAACCAATTTGGTGGTCCTCTGCCATAAACAAACTCTACAACAGAAGAAAGAAACTGTTGCAAAAAAGAGTAAAATCCCATGACTGGAGGAACTCCCTGGTCAACCTCAGTAAGAAGCTGAGATCCCTCATAAAATCCTCTAAAGCTAGTTATGAAAACAAAATTGCCACTAACTCTAAAAGACAACCACAAAGCATTCTATAGCTATGTCAAAAATCTCAATGGCAACACTTAGATCTGCTCTGAGTTACAGCACAATGGCACTAAATATACAGAACCAATTGATATTGCAAACATCCTGGCAGGTTCAGTGCTAAATTTACCTCCCTCTCACCCCCTAGAGGGCCCATCTCTATACAGGAAGAATGCAAAGTTCCTGTAATCACGGCTGCACCGGTAAAAAACACGGCTGCACAGGTAAAAAACACACTCTTCAAAGCCAAGAACACAGCATCCATGGGACATGACAATATCCCAGGCTGCATTCTACATGAACTACAGAATGAACTGGCACCCTACCTAAGTACCATGTGTTCAGTCATAGCCTTACCACGACGGTTATCCCACTCCACAAAGGGGGAGCCACGACGGACCCCGGGAACTACTGCCCCATTAGCCTGATGAGCCTGGTCTGCAAGGCCATGGAACGTATCATTATGGAACTCATAAACAAAGACATTGGTAATCTCCAAACTCTGGACCCTACCCAGTTCAGATTTGTAAAAGGCAGATCATGTCTCCTAAACCTGATTGACTTATTTGAAGCAGTCACCAAAGCCATAGATGAGGGTAAGGTGGTTCACATAGCTTATCTAGATCTCGCCAAGGCTTTCGACACCATCCCCCACGCTGGAATTATAGATAAGCTCACTAAACTATGTAAAAATCCCTATGTCACAAGATGGGTTGCCAACTGGCTCATGGACAGAACCCACACTGTGAAAGTAGCAGACTCCAAATCTGACTTCATACCAGTGACAAGTGGAGTACCACAGATTTCCGTCCTGGGACCTCTCCTGTTTGGTATCTACTTCTCTGAAGTACAGGGTAACACAGAAGACCTCTGGCTAACAAAGTTCACAGATGACTGCAAACTAGGAGCCATATTCAAGTCCCCAAATTATGTGGATATCCTACAGAAGGGCCTCGCTGAGACAGATGCCTGGTGTCAGAGTCATGGCCTCAAGCTCAATGCTAAAAAGTGCAGTGTCATCCCCTTTGATAAAAACTCTGTACCCATGAACTACCACATAGGCAGCAACCTACTTAACACCGAATGTGTGATAAGAGACCTTGGGACCCAGGTGGACAGTAGTCTCTCCTGTGATAGTCACATCGCCACAGTAGTCAGGAAGTCTTTCTATGTGGCACACCTCATCATAAAAGGGTTCTCATCCAGGAAAAAATAGGTCATTGTTCCCCTCTAGAGTACAACACCCCTTTTGGAATGTACCTCACAAGACATCTGCAGCAGCTGGAAAGGCCACAGAAGTACCTCACAAAGAAGATTACTGGCCTCAAACAAATGCCCTACACTGACCGCCTCAAAAAACTCCAGCTTTATTCCGTAGCATATCACCTACTCTGAGGTGATCTCTGCCTAATATATAAAGCTATGTCAAACCCAGAGCTGTTGGACATGCTACACCTAAAGAAATCCCAATCTCTCAGAGCTACACGCTCTAGGGACCTAAACCTTGTCACCACAATAAACAGGACATGCTGGAGGGATAGATTCCTGTCCCAGAGATTTCCCATACTCTGGAACAGGCTACCCATCTATGTCAAGCAAAGTTCTTCATTAGCACTCTTCAAGAAAAATCTTGATGAGTGGATGGGAAATAGGAAATACATCCTGGGGATCACTTGTGTGTCTCTGCTCAACAGTGGCACAGGAAAATAACTTTCTTCTGTAGCGTAAGCCAGGGAACCTTGTTGGCTAGGCTTATGTAAGCCCTTGGGCCGATAGTCTAGTGCCTACCTATGAACCTATAAACCTATAAGGTGCAGGAAATAATTCTAACATGGGGTAATTGGCGAGGTTTTAAATGGCCCACAGGACAGTTAGCCTAGTACTCACCTATGAACGTATAATCATCTGCAGATAAAGCCAACTTTTCTTGATTAGCATACCAATTGTATCCTTACATTTCCGAGTCCCTTATTTTCTTTGCCACTGACTTTAAATATAAATCAAATAACAAAGGGGAAAGAGAACACCCCTGCCTAGTTCCTCTGTTCAGACACAACTTGTCAGAAAGGAGCTCTCCCACTTTAATTTTTGCTTCTGATTCCTCATATATCCTTCTAATTAACCTTAATAGTTGTATCAATGAATGCAAATGCTTCCATTGCCCTACTCATAAAATCTCATTTTACTCTTTTGAATGCTTTCTTTGCATAAAGACTCACCAGCAGCAGGGATGTTTTCTTATACCCTGCTTCCCTCTGGATCATCATTGCCCGAGTAATGTTGTCAGATATTTGCCTCCCCTTCACAAAATCACATTGATCCATATCTATCAGTTTTGGCAACACATTTGCCATTCTTTTAGTTATTATAGACATAAATACTTTATAATCATGATATAAAATTAATATGGGCCTTTAGAAAGCTGTGTCTGGTGGGTCTTTGCTGCTTTTTTGTATTACAGCCACCACAGTCTTCTTCCAGGATGCTAGTACTTCCCCAACTTTTAAGACACTGTTACCTCCCAGATCTTTATTACTTTCTTCCCTCCTAGCCTGTAAACTTCCACATGAATACAATTTATTCCTGGAGACTTTCCTGCAGATTGATTGTATGTCACCATTTTTATCTCATCTCCTTCTATCTTAATTGTTAATTGTTGAGCCTCATTTACAACTAACGTTGGCATATTTAAGTCATCCATAAATATTCCCATTTGTGCTCTTTTTTGATTTGCATATTTCTTTGCTTTATACAGATGTTCATAAAATTTCTGAAATATCATTAATGCCTCTACAGGATCTTGTTGTTTTTCTTGTTATAGGCTCCTTATGTTTTGCAACAACCCTTTCCACTTTGTGTTGCAAAGTCTTTGTGCTAAAAGGTTTTGTGTTCTGGAGTTATTATCAAAAATAGTTGCTTAACAGCAATCTTTCTAAACTCATGCCTATTATCCAGGTCTACCCTTATTTTCTCTTCAGCACTTTACAACTGTGGTTTTCTTATTCTGTGAGATTCCCTTGACTCTGCAATTCTTCAGCCTTTGTCAGCCTTCTAAAAAAATCCCATTACTTCTTAACCATATAGCTTTTTCTTGTATTTCTACTCTATTCTTAAACTCCTCTTTCATTTTATCCAGTCACTAGCTATAGCTTCTGAAAAAATATGTATCTTATTTAATAACTCTCAAATAATTTTCTCTACCCATTCCTTAAATTCTACTCTTTTTAACAGGTATGTGGGGAAATGCCAGTGTCTCAGTTTTACTCCATTACCCTGCATTTTTATCTTAATTGTTAATGGTGCATGATCTGAAATAATTATTGGATATGAGTCAAAGCCTTCAATTAAATGCACACGTTCCTGTGAAATATAATTTCTGTTTAGTCTAGCCCAGTAATTGTAGCTCAAGAAAAATATGTAAAGTCTTTTGAGTTTCTACTATTACTGATTTCATTTCCTCCATACCAAATATTTTCATGAATTTCTTCAGAAATCTATTCCCTTTTGCTAGATTTTCCCTTTCCGGTCCCCCAGATACATCCTCACTATTATAAATCAAATTAAAGTCACCACCTGTAAGTATTCTGAAAGCTGGTTATTTCTCCCAAAAATTTCTTAAGCTCCGTAATAGCAGTTTTAAATAGAATATAAATACATGCCAGCATAATCCTTCTCCCTTACCAGTAGCTCTTTACTACTGCAAATCTACCATTACTATCTTTTTTTACTCTTTTATCACTTCTGGACCTCCTCTAGCAATTAGTATAATTACTCCCCTTTTCTGTTGTCCTTACTTTGCCGAATATCCCTACTGAAATCCTTTCTTTATAAAATTCACATGTTCATTTATTTCCAAGTGTGTCTCCTATAACATTCCTATTTGTAGTCTTCATTTCTTAATATAATTTAATACTCTTTCTTTTTTGTCTACACCTACAAGGCCATTCACATTCAAAAGAATATGTTTAGTGTAGCCATTATGATAAGAAGTTATTATTCAAACCTATATATATATATATATATATATATATATATATATATATATATATATATATATATATAGGTTCATAGGTTCATAGGTTCATAGGTTCATACTAGGCTATCTGCCCAAGGGCATTTATAAGCCTAGCCCATAGTTATGTGGCTTTCGCCACCCCTTTAGTTTGAATA
Source organism: Protopterus annectens (assembly GCF_019279795.1). Taxonomy (NCBI): domain Eukaryota; kingdom Metazoa; phylum Chordata; order Ceratodontiformes; family Protopteridae; genus Protopterus; species Protopterus annectens. The sequence continues at coordinate 1,602,269,442 of NC_056732.1, forward strand.
AAAACTATGCCTATCATTTTGCTGTGCCTCTGTCAAGCAGTGACGCTGAAGTAATCCCTGGGGTATATCTGCAATCTCCCATCCATTGGTCAAGATTCCTCTTGAACAAGACCAGAGAGGTGCTCTGCCTCACATGTACCGGGATTTTGTTCCACAGCATAGGAGTCTCTGGGTGATGAATCTGTCCCTCCAGCACGTTCTATTTATAACCGTGTCAAGGTTTAAGTCTCCGCCCTTGTGGTTCTGAGGGATCTAGATTTTTGAGGTGAAGCATATTCATCAAATCTGGGTTTGACATGGCCTTATATGTCAGGCACAGGTCACCTCTGAGCAAGCGGTATGAGACTGAATAGAGCTGGAGTTCTTTCAGTCGGGCAGCATAAGACATATTTTTGAGACCCTTTATCCTTTTGGTGAGGAACTTTTGGGGCCTTTCAAGCTGCAGCAGGTGTCTGGTCAGATACATTCGAACGGGCATTGTACTCAATCATAGGTCTAATAAGTGATGAGTACAGGGGACGATGACCTCCCTTGATCTAGATGTGAATCCCTTCATGATCAGGTGGGTGATATAGAAGGTTTTCCTAACTACTTTAGCAACATGAGTGTCAAACGAAGGCTACTGTCAACCTGGGTCCCCAGATCTCTGATGACTTTTTCTGTGCTCAGTGGATTGCCACCTATATGGTAGCTAGGGGTAGCCTTGTTTTTCCCAAAGGGTATGACTATGCATTTTTGGCGTTTAACTTCAGGCCATGGCTCTGGCACCAGTTATCCATTTCTGTGAGGCCCTTCTGGAGGATATCTGTGTCAGATGTGTTTTCGACTATGGCCCAGTTTGCAGTCATCTGCAAACTTTGTCAGCCATAACCCTCCTGTGTTTGCTTGTACTTCAGAAAAGTAGATGCCGAACAAGAGTGGACCCAGGACTGAGCCCTGTGGGACACCACTTGTGACAGGCTTTGAGTCTGACATGGCTCCAGCAACTCTGACCCTGTGGGTTCTGTCACTTAGCCAGTTTGCAACCCATCTTGTGATGTATGGGTTTACATTCAAGCTGATGAGTTTTTCGATGATACCTGAGTGGGGTATTGTGTCAAGGCCTTTGCCAGGTCGAGGTAGGCTGTATGGACTGCCTTTCCCTCATCAATGGCCTTGGTGACTGTCTCGAAAAAGTCAACCAAGTTTAAGAGGCAGGATCTGCCTTTGACAAAGCCAAACTGAGTTGGATCCAAAGTCTGCAAGTTCCCTATGTCTTTATTTATGAGTTCCATTATGATCCTCTCCATGGCTTTGCAGATAAGGCTTGTCAAGCTAATGGGGCGGTAATTTCCAGGGTCTGTGGAGGCACCGCCCTTATGAAGTGGGACCACAGTCGCCGTGCGCCACTCCTTGGGTACGTATCCTGAGGTGAGGCTAAGATTAAACAGCTGTCCTAACTGTGGGTTTAATTCCTCATTGAGTTCATGAAGCACACAGCCGGGGACACCATCCGGTCCCATGGATGCTGTGTTTTTGCCTTAGTGAGGGCAGTTCTCACCTGGGCGTTGGAGATGTTTGGGGGCTACAATCCTCTGGAATAGATATCTCTCCTTTGGGGAGGGGAGAAGTTTGCACTGAACCTGTCAGCCAGTATGTTGGCAATGTGTGTAGGTTCAGTAATTTTCACATCATTTTGAACTAATTCTGAGCATATCTGGGAGTTTCCTCCTAGGTTTCTAACATAGCTAAAGAAGGCCTTATGATTCTCTTTAGAGTCCTTGGCGATTTTTCTCTCAAAATTTGCCTTGGATGATTTTATGAGAGCTCTTAGTTTTTTACTTATAATGATCAAAGGTGTCTTACCTTTCAAGGATTTTGCTCTATCTTGTAGTAGCTTCCTCCTTTTGTTGTAGAGCTTGTTTATGGCTGGGGTCCACCAGACTGGACGCTTGCCTTTGGTACAGAGAGTCTTAGTTTTGTTTGGGATTGCCTGATCCATGCAGTCCAACTTTTTAAAATGTCTATTTCCAGCTTTTGTGTTACATACACCCACTAATGTTTGGCAGGTTGATCATTAATACAGTAGTTTCCTGTCATCTCCATGTGAACCTATAACACATTTTATGACTTTGCTTTAATGAAAAACCTCAACCCCATCTTGAACATCCCAATAACCTATAAACAAACACAAAGAATTATGTACATCTTCAAATAATGATGTTTAACCCTTCTGATAGGAACCACTGTTCCAAATTGATGGCTGCACACACAGGCAAAACCTAACCTAAAATGGAGGTTATCCATGCTCAGATGCATGTTGCAGCCTATGCTCCTACTTACACTAATTGCTGTCTGCTCTTACCATTAGTCCCCTCCCAGATGTGAACCCCCTCCCTTTTTTATCCTTCATTTCTAGTCCATACCCTCCTCCTCCCTGTGTTAAAGTGCTTCCTCCTTAGTAAATCAAACTACTCAGTAATTACAGATAATAGTTTTCCTCTTAGAAGGGTTTTTTTTGAAAACATCTAATTGTCTGTTTTGTATATTTTTTATCTTTCTTTAATCATCTGTATCGTTACTTTATATAGTTTTATAAACTGCATTTGCTATGTGGAGTCTTTCTCCCAAGGTCTCCAGAAAAAAGGAGTGGTCCTCTACAGTTTGACTACTCAAGTTAAGAAAAGTAAATAAATAAACATGTTGGGACATTTCAAAAGAAGGAAGGAGATTTTTGAACAGAGCTATCTTTATGAAATGAGTTATTGGCACAGTTAATTCAGTGTTTGACATTGTTACAGGATAATGATAAACAGTTAATGCAATAACAGTTTGGGAAGGACTCCACAGTGTTTACACTTGCATGTGGAATAATGTCCTGGCAAGAGAGTATACTGGTTAATAAATATCAATATTTATATATGTATATATATATATATATATATATATATATATATATATATATATATATATATATATATATATATAACTTTTGGTATTATGAATGTTACAGTTTTAGTATTTATTTGCACACTGTTAATATTTAAATACTTTTTGCCTTGTTATAACATTACTGAGCCACTATCTGATGCTGTTAAAGGATGAAGATACCAAGTTGGTGCAACAGCAGTTTGGGGTGAACTTCCCCGGCCATATGTTTACTTTACATGTGGACTCTTTTACACTGGCTAGGTTTTATTATGGTTGCTGACATACACAATATCCATGCACATGGACTTGCAGTCTGTCTCAGTATAACAAATTATCTGAATGCTGCTGTTTACATGTTTGCTGGTATGCCACTAATGTATTTAACTCTGTAGTGCTCTTTGATATATCATAATTTGTTTATAAGTGATTTCAGGCATTTATAGTGCACAGCATATTTTTCCATGCTTACCTCACTAGCATATGAAATGTAACTAGTAAGGGGATAATACCATGATTCAATATATTGTTATTTCAATGAGTTTTGATAATACAAGGGGCTACACTGTTGAAGACTAGTCCCCACCATCTATGAATATGTTCAAATTACTGTGATTGCAATGCTGTTAGATGGGGTTCATAGGTAAGTACTAGGATTGCTGCCCTTGCTGGCAATTTTAAGCCAAGCCAATTTCCGTGAAAGGTGAAAATCAAACCCTGTACCCTCTGTCTGTGAGGTAAACACCTTAATCAATATATGTATAAAACATTTCACTTTTTATTTCTAGGCTTTATAGCCTATGGATTTTATGATAGGATAGATGCGCTTCGTCTTTGTTTTGTTTTGATTGACCTATATCATGGTGATTTATTTTTAATTATTCATGATGTCTTACATATGATTGGCTGTTGAGATGATGCAATTGATGATGTTTTTTATATAAGGTTTAGTATTTTAGTTTTGAATGATCTGATGAAGCACCTTGGTTTGGGTGTAAAAGCATTTACTGATAAAAAATACATTTTCTATGAAAATCCTGCCTTGATTCGCCTTAATGCTTTATTTATTTGCTGCTTACCTTTGGGATTTTTTACATGTATTAGGGTGTTTATCCTTTGAGGGTTACCTTTTTATTGTTTATACCTTAACCAATATGCCAACCTCCAACCCTTTATTACAAACCAAAAATTAGTTCATATGCAATCAATGTTTTTGTTTTTTTTGGAAGGTTGCAGTTAATGTGAGTTATAATTATCATTTCTGCAGTGAACTGTTTGGATGTCATAAAATAAACAAAAAGATATGATTTGGATATATCTTTTTAGGGTCTATATTATAAACCTGAATGCTTACCTTATCGAATCCCTAAACGTCGACCCCTCCTCATTGAACTGCATAAACACCAAACGCCCTAAATCGCGAAATTCAAAATGTCGAACTATCATACTTGTCCCACCCCACCGCCCACTACATACTACCTACACAAACAAACTAAATAAACCACATACATACACTAACCAAAACCCTACTTCTAGCCCTAAACTAAACCCTACTTCTAACCCTACACTAAATCTTACATATGCCACCATGTATGCACATAACTTAACCCGCACCCTAACCCTAAGGTCCATAACTATCGCACACTTACCTTAAAAAGCTAAACCCAAACAAATTAAATAATCCACATACATACACTTAACAAACCCCTACACTTACTCTAACATACATTACCATCTATGCACTTACCTTAACCCGCACCCTAATCCTAAGGTCCGTAACTATCGCACACTTACCTTATGGAGATATACCACAGAAGGCCAACCATGACGATTCCACGTTTCCGGTTTCACTCTTCTGGACGTTCAATGTTTTTGCATTTCGATAAGAATGGGTCGACTTTCAGGGATTTGATAAGGTAAGTATTCGGGTTTGTAATATAGACCCTCTTTTTAGATTATATTCTTGGCTTTTGATGATATTGGCCACTGGTATGTGCAGTGATGGAATTGTCATAGATGCTGATGGGCTGTGATGTATAAGGTATAAAGAGGTGCTGATAGGTTAGAAGACGATATGATTCTTATCATGGGTAACTTAGTTTGTGTGACAATGTAAATTCATCTAAAAGATTTTGTGCTTTCCTTAAGGTTCAAATCTTTGGAGTGAAATGCAACTGAATGGGATTTTCTATTAATCTATGATATCTTAATGGAAGTGGGCTTATTGGAGTTTGTAGGCTTATTTCTGTTTGGAGACCTTCATATCTTCATTCTAGAATGGGAAATGGTTAGGCCTTTGTCTGCATCAACAGAGAATCTTTGACATGTGCAGTTTGATATTGGAGATGTAAGGGGAATAATCCATCTATCCAAACCCCCCTTTTCCCATTTTTGCACATGGGGTCAGGGTGTCACTTCAAAAGTGACAATCATCTAGAGCCAAGGTTCACACCACCAGATGGCTAACACTGCTGTTGGTATAAGGGGAGTAATATGGTTGAAAATATCTTGATTATTATTTAAAAACTTTTCTCACAAGGTAATTTTTAAAATGTGGGTTGAGTGGGAATAGATGGAGTGGTATCCCACATACTGAATTACATTTAAATATTATTTTATTTATTTATTCATTTTTTTGGGAGGGGGGTGATTTTCTTTGGTATCTGAGAAAAATAATTCAGTATCATTAGGTTCCTTTGTTATCTCTGTGTATCCCACTACTTTATTCTTTAATGACTAGTAGGACATTACATTTGTATGAGTTTGTGGGAAAAGTATATCAATTTCTGTACTGCAGTTTGTTGCAAAACTAATGCAAATAGCTTGGATTATAAAAAAAAAAGTTAATTGAGTATTGATTTTTAACAATTAGATGTTTTACAGCTCCTCGACAATTTGATATTGACCTACATGCTGATTAATTTGAAATATTGGGAGCAGTGTAAGAATGTGATAAATGAATGTCCAGGGTCTAAGTTATTCTTAACACTATACCCTGTGATATAATGTTACATCTGGAAGGTGAATAGGGATTATTTTTTATTTTATTTTAGTTATTTACTTACTTATTGTGGACAGAGTTTATGACTTATCACTGATATAACTGGCATCCTTTTTAGTAGAATATATACATATTTGAATAATAGACTATATTATTACTTAAAGAAATGAGCAGAGGTTCATAGAAATATACACACTGTGTGATGCATTATTACTGATAGAAATAACTAGATTGTGGGTATATATAAGCCTTGCTTTTCTTACTGCAAGTGTAACAATTAATACCAAAGTACATGGATACATATTTCATTTATACTGTGGTGCTGCGGTAGCATTGTCGCCTCACAGTAAGACGTTGTCCTGTTCGATTCTCAGCTAGAGCGTCTTCTGTGTGGAGACATGCATGAATAGGCATACCTTCGTTGAAGGTTGTGCGTCAGGGCCGGCAACTTGGCACGTAAAAATATCTACTGCCAATCATTAGCAGACCGGAGTTCCGCTGTGGCGACCCCTAAGCGGGAAAAGCCGAAAGACACAGCAACAACAACAACAGCTGTTGCTTTCATGTAGTTTAGGCACAAAGGTGTCTTCTGCATCATACTGAAAATTATATTTAATCGTTAGGATTTTGATGAGGAAGGTTTGAGTGTTCAAAGTAAGTTGAGGTGAGTTTATGTGCAAACACAACTGTTTAAGATCACATTTGCACATACTTGAGTTTTGTAATGCAATGTTGTGAATGTGCAACAGTCACACTTATGATTGCTAAACTGATTGCTTAATTATTGGTTGTTTGCTAGACTAGAATGTGCACTATTGTGTCTGAAAAGCAGAGACAAGAAAATTAAGCTGAGTGTAACACAGACTAGTGGCATGAAATGAAAAGTGACTGCCCTACTAGAAGCAGATGCAAGATAATGCAGGGCAGTTGTTAAGAGAAAAATCAGTCAACAATGAAGTGTCACGGGGTCATGTGTCTGGGACAGTCATGGTTAGTTTACTTATGACACATATTGTACCGCGTTTGTTAGTTACACAAAATAGGGAACAATGCCCTGAGTAAAACCCAGAATGTCTCAGGAGTTATTAGTGTTACTTGTGCTGGAAGAGTCCACTACTGGTGAGAAAAGTGTGCAGGCGATGATCCATCTCACATTTCTCAGGTTGCAAGGGGTGTGTTATATAATTGGGAACACTTGCTGTAATTGAACTCCTCACTGAAAGGTGGAAAATCATTGAAAGTGTTTGTCTCATGTGGGTGAGGCATCAGTAGGCTTACATTACTCACAGATATGAGTGACAATGTTGCACAATGACCAACTGCATTTCCAGCTTCAAAGGTAGTCCAGGCACCCAACCTTCACACCACGAGGAATAAATGTGCAAAAGGTCTCTCATCCTGAGTGGAATGAATCTTAGAATCATAGAAGCATAGAAAATTCAAGGCAACTGGTCTGAGACCATCTACATCTTGTCAGCACCTCCTTTCCTGATGAGGACAGGACCATTTAAGCCTAAAGTGAATTTGTGAGTACACAGCCAATCACCCAATCCAGGTTTGAAGGAATACAGCATGTCTCTGTTCCAGAGATGGGGAGGTGTTGCATGATAAAACTGTCTCTCCATCATGTTTAATTTATCTGCTAGTGAAGCTTTAGGTCACTGGTTCTGGCAGCAGTGAGGATAGATAATATGTGGAGACTGAAGAGAGCCAGGACCACTGGATCTCAAATGGCATGGAAGGCAAAGCACAGAATTTCCCGCTGGAGTCTATAACATACTGAATGAAGGAACAATGCCTCCAGTATTTTTTGATAGCCTATGCATTTTAGTCCAGTGATCTTTTTCATTATGAACCTCTGAAGGGAGCATTGTACTCAATACATGGATAATAAATGCTGAATATTCTGGAAGTGTGATCTATTTAGATCTGGATGATATTCCCTTTGCAATTAGCTGCACCAACTGGAAAGATTTTCTAACAACTGCTTTCTCGTAATAATCAAAGAAGAGAGAATTGTACTCAATAATTGGCTGATCAATACTGAATATGCTGGAATAATGATTTCTTTAGATATGGATTATATTCTCTTAATATTTACCTTCACCAGGTAGAAGAACAGCTGCTATCACACAATGATAGAAGGAGAGGGAATTATCAAGCCATATTCCAAAGTCCATAACAACATTTTCATAATGAAGTGGGTATTTCCATGTTGTATGCTAGAAAAAGAGGTTGTCTGCCAGTTGCAACAACACTGCACATTTTTCATTCAATTTGAAGACATTTTTAGTATACCAGATATTTATTTCAGTAAACCCTTGTTGAAGGATCTGGGCGTCAGAGGGGGACTTGATAACTCCCAGTTGCAGTCATCTGTACACTTAGGTAGAGAGAGGTCTTGGTTCATGTTCTGGAGATCAGAAAAGTAAATGCTGAGTAGAAGAGGTACTGAGCACTGAGATCCATGTAATACCACTGATCACCTTCATACTCTCTGATGAGGTGCCTGTAACCTGCACTCTGTGGGTTCTATCTTTTAGCTAACTTTTAATCCATCTTATCATATAAGAATCTATTTTTCAAGTGATAAGCTTAATAATTAGGCTTGCACATGTTATATTGTCAAATTCCTTGGCCAGGTCAAGCTATGGTGTATGTGCAACATAACCAAAAAAAACATTTTGAGGACGTGTGTCACAAAATACAAAATAATCCACACCAATTGGGTTGAAAGAAAAGTAATCAATTTTTTCATCAAATAATCAGGTTTAACACCAGTAAAATCTATAACTTTTTCATCTTTCAGAAATGTCAAAACTTCATCAGAACCAATCACTCAACAAAAGGTCCCGCATCATAAGTAGCTGATTGGCTAATTAACACCATAGTATTTACATATAAAGGGGCATGAATTGAAAATCATTCTATATATGAGTCTGTAAATAACTAAACAAGATGAAATATTATACATAAGATTGTGGAACATCTTGTTGCAAGACAAAACCAATAACATCAAAACAAAGTTGTCTGTTATCAGTCAATGAACTGACTGACAGCCCTTATATAAAGCATACAATAAAAGCATTAAAAAGCAGTCTGTGGGAACAATCATTGTATCGTAGTGCTAAGAACATTAAAAAATTGCATTGTATAAGTTAATACATAAATAAAATAAAGTATGCAAGAACAAAATTGCTAAAATGTGTTCTGATGGTATTATATATATGGTTTACATTCATCTCCTTAACTCACCACTTGGTCAAGTCATTGTATAATCGACATGCTTCCATGAAAATGCTGAAATGCCGAATTCTGCTATACCCAGCATAAACACAGAACCTTGAAACTTCCTACTGATATGGACCTAAGGGTGAAATTTGTCAGTCATAAATATAGATATTTGGAATTTTCATTGTTCAGTTTTAACCACAAAAAGGTAGCGTATCAGGATCCAACTCAGAACAACACAAAACAAGTATATCCAAACATGCTGATCCAGAACACTAGGACTCCACAAAAAAGTTAGCCAGATGATTCAGTATAAATAGTATTTTATTGTAAAATCACAGATTTAGCGCTTTCATCAACTCAGAATGTTGACTTCATCAGAATACTTAAAACCTACCAATTATCCATTTTATACTGTTAAATTTTGGCGCCAAGAATTCTAAACCAATCTCCACTCAGTAATACATTTAAAGACATAGCTTATACACGTTTTACTAAAAATCACATTCAATGCTTAAGTAATCCAATCAGCTTCATCATAAAAGTGTAAAATAAATATATTTGAATACTTCACAATATCAACAGTCCCATAATACAAAAGAATTAATATATATAAAATAGCATATTAAAAAATTCCTGTGATATCTAATATGCTCATATTCATAATTAAGCAAGTAATATGGGTTTAATGGGTATACTGTCATTCAAGCCAGGGAAGTTAGTGGCATCTAACAGTAATTGCCACTTAACTTGCTTTTATGTTACCTCCCCTGGGGTTGATATACACCTGTTCCAAAATGGCAAAATTAAAATTATGGCATTCTCCTTTGTCAGCAATATGCCTAAACAGAGAATTGTTGAGGTCCTTTCTTTTTATGCAGTACAAGTGATCGTATATTCTGTTCTTAAACAACCTTTCGGTCTTCCCTATATAATATCCAGGACATATCATGCATTTTGCTAAATAAATAACATGTCTGGTGTTGCAGTTACCTGGTTTGAAACTGATGGTAGTTCTATTCACAGTCTCCAAGATCATACTTTCAATTTCTAAAATGTAACTGCAATAGCGGCAATTTCCATATTTACCTTTTTCAATTTTCTCATACTATCATAATTCATCTCCAAGTTACTTTTGATATTCCTGTCCATTTTAAATACAAATGTTGGTGTGTCCTCAATCAAATGACTAATATCCTCGTCAGCCTTTAGAATAGTCCAATTATCCTTTAATAGACGCTTAACCTTCTCTGCACATGGACCATATTTCACTACACATGCTCTGCTAAAGTTAGAAACACTATTAGAATTTGAATTAGTCACCATGTGTACAATACCCTTACCTAATATAGGTTTGTATTTGTTGTTCCATTCTTTGATGACAAACTGTGCAACATCTTCTATTAAGCCCTTCGGGTAACCTCTCTTCATGAATAGTGACCTAATAAATTGTATTTCTTGAACCATATCTTCATAACATGAAGTCATCCTTGCTGATCTTATACACTGTCCCTTGAAGATGTTGTGTTTAAGCTTCTTAGGATGGTTGCTAACATATTCTAAATAACTATTACTGAAGGTTTCATTCCTATGAATTTTAGATTTAAACCCTGTAGAGGTGTTTAAAATTAGGGTGCCTAAATAAGATATACTCTCAGTCTGAACATTGCGTGTAAATTTAAGATATGAACTAGCGTCATTTAAATAACTTATGAAGGCTTCCACAAGATCTGGGGAGCCATCCCGTAAAATGAAAATATCATCCAAAAATCTTGTATACAATTTGATATACTTCAAATATTGGCTATTAAGTACATTTTCTTCCTCCCAGTCTATCATCACCAGACTGGCAAAAAGTGGGGTGCAAGCCGCACCCATGGCAACTCCCCTGATTTGCTTGTAATATTCTTCCTCATAAAAAATAAAATTGCTGTCCAAGATGATAGACATGCACTCACCTATCAAATTTATTCGATCACCTCCTCGCTTTGCATATTTTGTAATAATCCTATGAAAACGTTCCAGTCCTTCCAATTTGGGTATACAGGTAAAAAGGTAGACAACATCTATAGTGATGAAAGTAAGATCTTTCTTCCAAATCTCAGCTGTAATTCGACCCCAAAAAATCCCATGAATCCTTTAAGATGTGGGGTACATACTCATAAATGTGTTTTAACCATCTATCTATGGCAGTGCCTATATTAAATATTTTGGACTGGCTACCAGATATTATTGGTGTAAATGGAGGATTACTTAAGTTTTTGTGGACCTTGGGAATACCCACTATAGTAGCTAGTTTAGGAAAGTTCAGCTTCATGAACTTATGCTCTTCCAGTGTAATTCTGTTATCTAACATTTATTCCTCAAGGTACATATCAATTCGTCTGTATGAGATATGAATTTCATTATGAGAAACAGTCTCATAATTTCCTGTGTGTTGTAAAATCTCATACATTTTGTTAATATACTCATAAGTATCATATATCACAATTCCTCCACCCTTGTCCAGTTTCATAATTCTGATATTGCCATCCTGTTTGAGTTGTTTTAACATAACCAGTTCAGCTCGTGTCATATTATTTTTTGGTTTACTACTAGAGCTGTCCTGCCAAAGCTTGTACAGTTCTTTAGTTACCACTTTCTTATATGTAGCTATATTGGGATGAGCTGGTGGTACAAATGAGCTTTTCTTCACTAACATATTAGGTGTTGTAGTAGTTTTTTTACCATTGAAAAAAAAAATTGCCAAATTTAATTTTCTAAGAAATAACTTTAACTCTGTAAGTGTGTCCACAATATCGAATCTGGACATTGGTATACATTTCATACCTCTTGAGAGAAGTTTAATATGTTCTTTTTCTATTTTTAAATTTGTGTAGTTGTACACATTAAACTTATCCATACTACTAATAATTACATTCTCTAAAGCTGTCTCTGTTATCCTGTTAGCATCTACCTTTTCTAAACATTGCTTGATTGTTTGTTCCTTGGGTAGTCTATGTAATTCCTTTCCCCTTTGTCCTTGTACCAATTTCGTTTCCAAGGAGGGTGTTGGTATTTTTTTGGACCCCCATAAACATTTGCTTTATCATCCTGCCTATTGTACATTTGGCCTCTACTGGGTCCCTTTTCTTGCCTGTTGTAAATTTCATCATCATAAGCGTTAGAGCCAGTTTTCTCCCTATTTTCCTTCCATATATAAACCATATTAGTACTAAACTGTTTCAAATCCTGTTCTATTTTCTTATTTTTCCTTTTAAAAATCTTTTCAGACTTCATTTCATTATTCTTTAACTGTTTAGTATATAATGTTTCCTACTGTGGAAATATTAAGTCACCTGTGATAGCTGTATTCAGTGCTTCAGTTTCAACTAATAAATGACATAGTTTTTCATCATTATATTTTATAAGCATTTTGATATACTCAAACCCAAAATTGTTAAACAACATCTCAAAATCAGTTTTCACTTTGTCCGTTAAATCAATGCCCATGGGAACTTTAAAAAAACCTAACCCCACTGGAATAATTTTTAACTCTAAACATTTCTTAAGATATGCATTATCTAATTGCACTCCTTTAACAGTTCCAAGCTTTTTACCCAGCTTGTAAATCATGTCTTTCAAAGTTCCCATATCCTGACTGTTGTTAGAACGGATATTAGTCTCTGCATTGTGATCGGAAATGTGAAAATCATAATCCGTTCTGAGCAATACTTTAAAATTGGTATTGCCATCATTATTATTCACTTGTTTAGTTGCATTCTTATTACCAGAAAGATTACTAACAGTACCTTTGCCATTAACTGCTGTAGAATAAGTCCCTATTGCTCCGGTTTTAGGTTTGGCTCCTCTAAGTATACATAAACTCCACCTCCGAATTGTCATGTAATGAAAAGTCCAGTATAAATTCCCTTTCTGAACCTTTAGAATTGTGGTTTGTTCTGACATTCCGATGAGAGGCAGGAGCATTCACTGAGCCTGCTGAATTACAAACATTTCCCTGACCATTCGGGATTTTGTCTATTACATCACTTTTGTTTACCTGATGGATAGAGTGTCTCTAGATATGCTCTCCGCTTATGCCTTGCTGAGTAATCAGTTCAATCAGTCGCGTTACTTCACTCTTAAGAATAGCAACCTCTGACTGTAATTTGAGCATATCATCACATTTATATGGTGAAAAAATGGATGGTAGATCTTCCAATGAGTCCATAATGCTCTCAACAGTAACCACGAAAAGGTAGCGTATCAGGATCCAACTCAGAACAACACAAAACAATTATATCCAAACACGCTGATCCAGAACACTAGGACTCCGCAAAAAAGTTAGCCAGATGATTCAGTATAAATAGTATTTTATTGTAAAATCACAGATTTAGCGCTTTCATCAACTCAAAATATTGACTTCATCAGAATACTTCAAACCTACCAATTATCCATTTTATACTGTTTAATTTTGGCGCCAAGAATTCTAAACCAATCTCCAACCAGTAATACATTTAAAAACATAGCTTATACAAATTTTACTAAAAATCACATTCAGTGCTTAAGTAATTCAATCAGCTTCATCATAAGTTCATTGTTCAGTTTTAGGACATCACCCAAGCTAGATTCAACTGAGTGTGATTCAGAAAAATGAATGTAAATATATGTAAATAAATATATATATATATATATATATATATATATATATATATATATATATATATATGTATATAAAATGAATAATTCATTCTTTGCCACAACTCAGCCATCTTTAATTTCAATACAAGTAAAATGGATACATTTTCATTTATATAAGGTGGGGTACTGGCATTTGATTTCAATTTCGGACTTGTTGGCTGTGGGTGAAGCACCCACCAAGAGGAGAAAACGCTGAGAGAAGAAAGGAGCCACTTTTGAGATTTTAAGTATTTTGCTTCAGATTATTTGTTAAGTTTTTCTGCATTGCCGCCTACTTTTGAACATTTTCTGGCTTGTTAAACTTGATTTCTGTGTTGGTAACTGTATTTAGAACACAACCTAGAGATGATTACTGAATTTCCTGCCTGCACTTATTTTTAAAATCGTTTTTTTTTCTTAAAACTTGCATTTTACCTGTCTCTGGCCTAGCACTCAAGTGTGGGGTCATTTACTGCACTGTTCTAACTTGTTGATACTTGTGAACCTCTGCTTTCCTTAAAAAAACAAAAAAACAAAAAAAATCTTGCATTTTTCCCACTTTTCTGAGATTTAAAAAAGTTCAGTTACAGATTTGCTGTTCTGAACTGTTTGTAAGTTTCTTGGAGGCCATTGTTTGCTTGGGCTACAGGGAAGTCTCTGTGTTCATCAGTGGCAGTGATAAACATTGAGCAGCCTGCCTGCCCCTGTGGGAGTGGTTACTGCCTTGAAACTGTAGTTTTATTGGCCATTTTGGGTCAATTCCTAACTCCTTGATCTCTTCTCTTAAAACCCTATTTTGCACGGTTTTGTGCGTTTTTGCGCATAGCGCAACATCGGGCAGCACCGCCTAATTGGGTTTAAACTATTTCTGGCTCCACAAAGTCTGCTCTTCCCTTTTTCCCTTAGAACTGCTCTATCTCTCAAATTAAACACCATATTTTCATTCTAAGGCCCCTCACTGGTCCAAATAAGTAATTTTACAAGTTAGCACTAATAAACCATAAGCACTACTTACTCTTATACTCTCTACAATTACCTTGTCTCCTATTGGTCCATTTTAATTCAGTTCCCTATATTACTCTAGCATGTCCAAAGGTCAGTCAGTGGTTTCCTCTCCAGTCCAGCTGGTGAATATGGGAATTTTGAGGCAATGTTACAACTGTCTCATGTACACGGACAACCCTCTCCTCCTCCATACAGGTTCAAATATATGTGAGAGATGCAACCATATAGCCAAACTGGAGGCTGAGCTTTCTCATCTCAAGAGAAGGTAACCTCACACAACACAATTCCAGTATCACATAGTCCCACCACAACAGCGAACCAAACACATAAAAACACAAAAACATACTCGGAGGCTCTAAATAAAAATCTACCTAAGCAACAGTGACCTCCAAGGCAGACATCCAAGCAAACGCTACTCCAAAACAAAACACGTACAACACATAGCACACAAAGTCAGTGTGCCAAGCAGTCACAGCCCTTCAGGCTGAATAACACACCTGATACTCTTGTAATAGGTGACTCTGTTGTCAGACACACTGACGTCCCGCTCACCAGGCTGAATAAAGAGAAGGTCACAGTGAGCTACCTGTTGGGTGCTAGGATCCGCCACATAACGCAAGCACTCAGGTCACTCCAAAGCAAATACAAATATGACTCAGTTATTGTACATGCTGGCGTGAATGACCTGAGACATACCTCCCTCGACTACATGAAAAGAGACATAGAGGAGCTCTCTGATCATGTAGCCCAGGCTGGTATGACCCTGACCTTGAGCAGTATCTTACCCTCACCTAGAATGATGCCACAGTATAAAGACAAAATGATCGATTTTAACAATTGGCTAAAATTTTGGTGTCATTCAAAGAGGATCCAGTGTCTGTCAGCCTGGGATGACATGCTCGACAAGCCACGTTGCTTCGCTAGGGACGGCTTGCACCTGTCACCCCTGGGCTTTCGGATATTGGCAAAGGCTGTTGCCACCCCCATAGTGCCTTTTTTAGGCAAGGCTGAAAAGTCAAACCCACCTCCATAGACAGCACAAGGAACAAGAAACTAAGGGTAATGCTGCTAAACGCCAGAAGTCTTAACCTCAAGATGCATGCACTCGAAGCTCTCCTCAGTATGGAGAACATCAATATCTGTGCAGTGACAGAAACCTGGTTCACGGCTCCAGAGAGCACCCCAGCACTACCAGGTTATACCTCATATCATGCTTTTCGGCCCCAAAACCCAGACCAAACCACAAAAGGAGGGGAAGTTTCCATATTTATCAAGGATATCCACACCTCCAAGTTAGTGGCATTGCACGAAGTATCGGAGACCATCCATGTGCAACTGACAGTGGGTAAGACTGCTTTTCAGTTTATAGCATCCTACAGACCACCTTCTCAAAGTCAGGAATCCCACTCGGCTTTCCTGAAAACATTGGAGAACATGAAGATCTCTCCGAACACCATTATATTGGGCGACTTCAACTACCCAAACATAGACTGGGAGCATTACTCATGCCCCAGCACCTTAGCCCAAAGGTTCCTGGAATTTATAAACTCAAATGCTATGGAACAACTAGTCACCACTCCCACAAGAGGGGAAAACATACTAGACCTGATCATTACCAACATGGGGACTCTATGCTCCATACCAGAAGTATATCCCTCATTGGTAAGATCAGACCATAAATTAATTTCACTGGATATCCACATCCCGACCCCACCCCCAGCCCAGAAAACCACAGTGAAAAACTTCTCAAAAGCGAACTTCACACTTCTCAAAACCAAAGTGGAATCCTTCAAGGCCCCAGGGCCAGTGGAAACTATGGCCCAAACTGCAGAATCCTATATAAACGCATTCTACGGACATCTCCAGGAATGCATGGATCATGCTATCCCAAACAAAATCAAGACCCAATCATCCAAAGACAGGCATCCAGTTTGGTGGACCCCAACCATAAATAAACTGTACAACAGAAGGAGGAAGCTACTACATGATAGAGCAAAATCCCTAAAAGGGAAGGCATCTCTGATCAGTACTAGCAAAAAATTATGATCCCTCATAAAATCCTCCAAGGCCAACTTCGAGAGAAAAATTGCACAGGACACTAAAGACAATCATAAGGCTTTTTTCAGTTATGTTAGGAACCTGGGATGCAACTCCCAGACTTGTTCTGAGTTGATTCTAAACGACAAAAAATACACTGAGCCCATAGACATCGCCAATATCCTGGCAGACAGGCTCAGTGCAAACTTTTCCACCCCCTCCCCTCTAAAAGAGCAAGTATCTATCCCGGCAGAGTGCAGCGTCCCAAACATCTCTGATGCTCAGGTGAAGGCTGACCTCTCCAAAGCAAAAAACACTGCTTCCATGGGACCAGATGGTGTCCCGGGTTGCATCCTACATGAACTCCAAGAAGAACTAATCCCTCAAGTAAAACTGCTGTACAATCTCAGCCTCACTACAGGATATGTGCCCAAAGAATGGTGTACAGCAACAGTGGTCCCACTCCACAAAGGTGGCACCTCTGCGGACCCTGGAAACTATCGCCCCATAAGCCTGACTAGCCTAGTCTGCAAGGCTATGGAGAGGATCATCATGGAACTCATAAACAAAGACATTGGGGACCTACAGACATTAGATCCTACCCAATTTGGCTTCATCAAGGGCAGATCCTGCCTTTTGAACCTGGTCGACTTCTTCAAAACAGTCACCAAGGCCATAGATGAAGGGAAGGTAGTCCACACAGCCTATCTGGACCTCACAAAGGCATTTGACACAATACCCCACTTGGGCATCATAGATAAGCTATCCAGCCTAAATATAAACCCCTATGTCACAAGATGGGTTGCAAACTGGCTCAAAGACAGAACCCACAGAGTCAGAGTTGCTGGAGCCATGTCAGACTTGAAACCGGTCACAAGTGGCGTCCCACAAGGTTCTGTCCTGGGACCTCTCTTGTTCAGTATTTACTTTTCTGAGGTACAGGCCAACGTGGGAGGACTATGGCTCACCAAGTTCGCAGATGACTGCAAACTGGGCGCCATAATCGACTCTCCAGCTGACACAAACATCCTTCAAAAAGGTCTCGCAGAGACGGATAACTGGTACCAGAGCCATGGTCTAAAGCTAAATGCCAAAAAGTGTATAGTCATACCCTTTGGCAAAAACAATGTGCCCACAAATTACCACACAGGTGGTAACCCATTAAGTACAGAGAAAGTAATTAGGGATCTGGGGACCCAAGTTGATAGCAATCTCTCCTTTGACAACCCACATTGCCAAAGTGGTTAGAAAGACCTTCTACATAGCCCACCTCATCATGAACGGATTCACATCTAGATCAAGAGAGGTAATCGTGCCCCTTTATTCATCCCTCATCAGGCCCATCATAGAATACAATGCCCCCTTTGGGATGTACCTTACCCGACACCTGCAGCAATTAGAAAGACCCCAAAAGTACCTCACCAGGAGGATCAAGGGACTCAAACAGATGCCATATGCTTCTCGGTTAAAAAAACTCCAGCTCTACTCAGTTGCATACCGCCTACTTCGAGGCAATCTATGCCTGACATATAAAGCTATGTCCAACCCAGAATTAATGGACATGCTCCACCTCAGTAAATCTAAATCCCTTAGAGCCATGCACTCGAGGGACTTGAACCTCAGCACAGAAATAAATAGAACATGCTGGAGGGATAGATTCATAAACCAGAGGCTCCCTTCGCTCTGGAATAGAATTCTAATTCATGTTAGGCAGAGCACCTCACTGACTCTCTTCAAGAAGAATCTTGATGAATGGATGGGGGATCATAGGTTTGTCCCAGGGATTACTTCCGTGTCACTATTAGACAGAGGCACAGTAAACTAAACTTTAAAAAGGGCACAGTATACTCAAATCAAGGGATGGCGTAAGCCAAACACAATCGGGCTAGGCTTATAAATGCCCCAGGGCAGATAGCCTAGTATGAACCTATGAACCTAAAATAATTCCCTGTACTCTAATTTGGTTGGGCAACATCCCCCACTGGAGTCTAACTGCACTTTATCTAAAATGGAAAATTTAAAGTTATTAAAACCCACAACATTTTTTTGGGCTTATATAATGAGTGGACAGCATGACTACTGTCAACATTCTGTGTTGCCCTTTCAATAATGTTAACCATATTCATTAGATAGGATCTACCTTTGACAAAGCCAAACTGCGGATGGTCTAGTGTGATGAGAGTTTTGATATTATCATATCAGTTATAATATGATCCATGGCTTTGCAGATGACATTCACCAGGCTGAAGGGCTTATAATTATTGGGGTCAGTGGTAGGGCTATCTTTCTGGAGTGGCATCACAAATGATGTGCCTAAAGCCATAGGGATGAAGTGGCCCTGCCAAGGCTTGTTTCATACAGTTTATTAGACAGACAGCTATATTATGGGATCCCACAGAAAAAAGTACTTTAGGTCTTGGAAAGCACCCAGTTATATTATGGGATCCCATGGAAAAAGTACTTCAGGTCTCGAAAAGCACCCAGTTATATTATAGGATCCCATGGAAAAAGTACTTTTGGTCTTGGAAAGCACCCAGTTATATTATGGGATCCCATGGAAAAAGCACTTTTGGTCTTGGAAAGAACCCTCAGAACATAATCTTTAATGATGATGGGGGAGGAGTGATTCAGAGATATTTGGATTTTGGAAGGGCATTTGTTTGCTAAAAGTCACACTAAATTTGTTTGCTAGTGCATTGGTAGTGTCTATTGGGTCTGAATACATTGTGTCCTTATAAATAAGTACAGAGTAACATTGGGTGTTATTTCTTAGTTTCTTAATGTAGCCAAAACAGTAAATGTGATTCTGCTTAGCTTCAGATAATAAGCTGTTTATAGGCTGCTTTAGTCGACTTAATAGAATTTTCTAATTGTTTTTTGTAATATTTCTAATACTGTCCTTGATATGAGGGTTTTTTGGTATACTTATTTTTCTTTTACTGGAAGTTTATTTATATTGGTGGAATATTGGAGTATTTTTTTAATTTCTCATTATATTTGGATCTTGTTGGGGCTGCCAGTTCAATACATTTATCTAAATGGGAATATAATGCCTTTGTGAAGCTACCTACTGTGGCATTACTGGGGTTGGTGCTGCTAGTAAGTGAATTTTAAGACTTCGTTGTAGAATTTGATGAGGGGCGACCGTGGTGGTGCAACAGTTAGTGTTGCTGCCTCACAGCAAGAAGTTCTCTGGTTCGAACCTCGGCTGGGGTGCTTTCTGTGCGGAGTCTGCATGTCCTCCTTGTGGTTGTGTGGGTTTCCTCTGAGTACTCCGGTTTCCTCCCACATCCCAAAGACATGCTGTAGGTGAATTGGACACTCTAAACTGGCCCTAGGTGTGAGTGTGTGCATGTGTGTGCCTTCTGTGGAAGGTTGGGTGCTGGGCTGGCAACTTGACACTGTAAAAACTCCACTGCCAATCATGAGCAGACAGGTGATCTGCTGTGGCAACCCCTTACCGGGAAAAGCCGAAAGAAGAAGAAGATTGTAGAATTTGATGAGGTTAGTAGATCTGAAACATTTAAAGTCTGATATATTGGTGTCTGGATGTTTAATGATTTTGAAGTTAAAAGTCTATAGTTTATGATCTGACTTAACCGGAGAAGGAAATAAGACGTGAACTGTGCATGAGGAAGCTATGTTTGCAAGGATCATTTGAAGGATATTATGTCTCCTAGTGGGTTTGGTAACAATCTGGTCCAGGAAATTTTTGTTTACTTAATCTATGAACTTCTGGGCATATCCTACATTAGAAATGCAGGTATCCAGTTTATTGAGGGTTAAAGTCTCCCAAATAATGTGAATGTATAACCCTGTGGGATATGTTAATGGAGTACTCTCCAATTACCTTTAGGAACCTTGCAAGATTTTCAGGAGACATAGGTATCCTGAAACAGGTTATACGCTGATTGTTGGTCCTATTTAGTGTGATTTGGAGTTAAATG
This sequence comes from Protopterus annectens, assembly GCF_019279795.1. Taxonomy (NCBI): domain Eukaryota; kingdom Metazoa; phylum Chordata; order Ceratodontiformes; family Protopteridae; genus Protopterus; species Protopterus annectens. Next base: position 1,602,290,232 of record NC_056732.1, read on the forward strand.
ATTTTTGTTTGTGGGCCTTTGGGAAACTGTATGGAGGTGATATGGTTCTTAACAAAAAAGGAAACACTACCGTACTTGTCACTGGGCCTGAAGGAATGGTAGACACAAAACTCAGGAATGGAGGTAGTGTATTCTGTACATTTAAACCAGGTGCCAGTAAATACAAAATGTAGAGACTTCTGGCACTGTATAGAACCACTTTAATGTGATCAAGTTTTGGATTTGATATTATAGTTGCATTAAGGTGCGCATTAGCTAGACTCTGCTTAAAAAGGCATTGTGTGGGTAGTAAAGGCTTTAGTCAGTATGCAGAAGCCTTGTAATGAGAAGTGTGGGCCATCCTATGCAAAGTAAGTAGGATTGTTAAGCATTTGCCCCATGCTGATCTATACTGGATCATCATGTGATGACACTATTTAGCCAATAGTTGAATCTGATTATCTCCTCTTTGTACTTAGGCAAAATTATTGGAGAAGGGAGAATTCCACTCAGGACCAGTGTTTTGCATACATGTGTAACATACATGGGAGTTAATAGAGTAATAGATAGTTACTAGGCATACAGTCAATGAGATCATTAATGAAACCTGCCTAAATTAATGGTCTTCTGGACCATTAATGAGCCTAGGCCAAATTTCCCCAAAATAAATGATTGTTTAAGTAGCTTTCTCAAGGTCACACAGTAGGCAAATGGAGGCTGAGGGAATCAAACTCTGTACTGCAGGAAGAACAGCTCACCACCTTAATCCTCTTTGTCATAAATTTTCTGTAGCTTTCTACGTTAAGTAATTATTTATTGGTCATCATCTGATTTTAACTAACATGGCAAATTTATCAAAAAATGCAAGCATACTTTCCTTATTCATTTAATCTGTTTGGAAATGCACATTTTCATTTGTTTACTACATCAGAACCATTACATAGTGTTACAGTGCTACAGTTTAAAAATGTTAACTCTTATCCTCATCTGATGTTGCTTTTCACTTAGTTAAGCAAATTGATTTACTCTACAGTAAAGCCACCCAGCACTTAAAAACTATAAATTCAGTTTCAGTGGACTTTGAGAGAACATCATGCCAAAATGATGGAATTTTGGCTTTTTGCTCCTGGACTCAGAAAGGAAAAAAATAGCATCATGCCATGTGGAATTTGAAAAAATGGAAAGCATAAAAGCATGATAGAAGGTGTATGCACTGTTACTTTTTTCCCCTTGGCTTGATGAAGGCAGCCTTGGTTCCCACATCGCTGTAACTCATGCTATTGCAAATCTCAGCCTGACTGACCAGTTGTAAGTGAAGTAAGTGAACATTATATTCTTGGCCTTTGTCATAGCCTTGTTTTGCCTATTTCAAAAAAAAAAAAAAAAAGAAAAGAAAAACCGATACTGTCAACAACCTTCACACACCTAGCTTGTACAGTATAAATTAAAATGAGTCTTGCACCATTACTCCACCATCTCATTTTTCACAATAATGCATTAATCAAGAAATAATTTAAACCCTCATCAGCCTCAACCCCCTTTTTTCCCATTTTTTCTACATGAGGTCGAGGGAGTCATGTCAACTCTTACCGTCTCTCTCTCTCTCTCTCTCTCTCTCTCTATTTAGTGCCACTCTCCTACCATCTTCAACACTCATGCCTCACTGTCACAGGTCATCTCTCACACAGGCCATCCACCTCTTTGTTGGATGCCCTCATTTCCTCTTGCTTTCTTTCTGTCTGTCCCAAATCTTCTTCAGCAGATTATTTACTCCTTTTGTGCACGTGTGACTGAACCACCATAATCTGTTAACTTTGACATTGTCTGCAGTTGGAGCTGCTTTGCCTTCTGCTTTTATGTCCTCATTTCTTCATCTGTCCCACAGTGTCCATCCCACTATCCATCTCAGGCACTTCATTTCCATTACCTCTAACTTCCTCCACTGCTCTGCTTTTACTGCGTCATGTTTCTGTACCATACCGCTGTACTGGTGCACCACTGTTTTGTACACCTTAATTGCTTATTTGGCATTCTTCTGTCACACACTACCCCTGACACTCTATGCCAGTTGGCTGCAGTTCCTCTGAGTCTAGCATTGACATCCTCATTCAGACCTCCCTTCTCCTCAACAACCCCTCAAAGATACTTGAAACTGTTAGTCTGTTGCACTACTTTCCTTTTTATCTCAATTCTTAGATTCCATTCTCCTATAATTTGCTGAGGTTCTTGTTCAAAGTCTGTCTTTAATCCCACATTGTCTGCATACAACAGCTTTGTTGACCTGTCCCCTCCAAGCTGTTTGTTAATGTAGTCCATCATCAGTATGAGCAGTAGTGGGCTCAGAGTGTATGCATGTGTCTGCACGTGCATGTGCATTTTTGTTTTACCTATCCTTTAACAGGTTGAGATCAACAATCTGTTTTGCGTGCATTACTTTTGCGCTACATGGTTTTGTGATCTGATTGAAGGAAACATTTTCAGTTGCAGTGTAGACCACAGAGGCAGAATACATAATCATACGTGAAATGCAGCACAGAATTATTAAGGGAGATGTTTACTATGTGTGGATTTCCTCTTTAAATATACAACATACTCAGGGCCTCATATTTACACAACATCTGCAGTGTCAAATGCATTTTTATCTGATAACATAAACCAGTAGTGCCATTTGACAACATACTTTAAAATATAAGGTAGTCCCTAGTCCTATATCTGGTTCTATTTCCTGTCAAATTACACCATTTAGCCTGGCAGCTTCTTAAAGGAGACTATCACTTATCACTGTCATTCAACAAGTGAACATAGTTTACTGAATCACCCTTCCAAGTATGCAAACTGTTTGATGTATTTGTAGAACAAAGTGGAATTTATTGCTTCAAAGGACAATGTATTTGGTATAGAGTGCAATCTAGTAAGCAACATTTAGCACTGACGATTGCCAGCATTTATGGCCACCTATTTTGTGCTAACATTTGCAAAAAACTGTATTGGTCCAGATTCATGAATGCTTACACTTTGTGCTAACATCTGGCATGCAATGAACAGTGGTCTTTAAGCTTCTCCCACTAGGTGTTGTCACAGCAGATCACTGGTCCACAGATTGATTGGCAGTGAGTTTTTTACAGTGTCAAGTTGCCAGTCTGGCACCCAACAGTCTCACACACACACACACACACACACACACACACACACACACACACACACACACACACACACACACACACACACACAAACACACACACCTACTGCATGTCTTTAAAACTCACTCAACTGCAAGGACATGCAGACTCCATACAGAAGGTGCTCCTGCCGAGAATCGAGCCAAAGAACCTCTTGCTGTGAGGCGACAATGGTATCTGCTGTACCACCCCATGATCAGTGGTGAGTGTACTAAACTGTGTTCATTAAACAGGTCTACACATTGCACCTGCTTTCAAAACAAGGGTAAGCAGCAGAATATGCAATGAAGGCATAAGCAGATGAAATACATAGTAACCAAGCAATTCAGGAACATTTAAAACCTGCTTGTACACACTGCAATCCCTTCAGCTGTCAATTCCAACACTCTTTGGAATGCAGCTACGGATACACACACAGAAAATGTTAGGGATTACTGCTCCTAACATTAATATACATGTGCAATAGCCTCTAATACAAGGTAATGCTGCTGCTTTCAGGCCAAGGTTAACGATGCTCCTGTAAAGAAGAGAAAAAAATGATCATCTCCATATGCAAATATCGGATGCCACTAAGATAAAACATGGCTCAACTGTACACGAATGTCAGATGTACCTCATAGTGATATATGAATCATAAATAGTAACATATTACAAGTAACACAACAATGCTCCCAATACTGATAACTCTGAACTATGCTTTATAAAATATACTTTTATTCTCACACCCTTTTTCACTCTGTCCTTCTCTCTATACAAATTGTAGACGGCACTAAGTTAAGTAATGAAAATGAAAGACCCACTAATAACTTACAGAGAGAGAGAGATGTATTTACACCACAAATCTTAAATCCCTGCTCTCTTGCACTCAAAACAGCACCACTACTCATATACATAGTACACACCCAACACATAAATCAACATACCCAGGGGTTCTTTCAAAAACCTTACCAAAACACCAGATACCTCCAAAACAAAAGACTGCTACAACTGACACAGTTCCCACAGCACCCAAGCCACATAGCAAAACCAGTATCTTACCTACCAAGCCCTTAAGGCGTAACACTCAAAAAAAAGATTTTCTTGTCATTGGAGACACCATAGTGAGACACAAGGATGTCCCACTTACTAGGTTAGATAAGGAGAAAGGCATGCTTGGCTAACTATCTGGTGCCAGGATTAATCAGATCATGCATGCACTAAGGTCTGTCGGCAACAAGTACCATTATGACTCTGTCATAGCTCATGTTGGAGTGAATGACCTGAGACATACTTCACTGGACTATATGAAGAGAAACATGATTGAGCTCTCTGAGTGTGTCCCAGGCAGGTATGTCCTAGCCTTGAGCAGCATATTATCCTCAGCTGGAATGATGCCACAGTATAAACAAAATATGATCAATTTCAATAATTGGCTTTGTTTTTGGTGTCATTCAAAAGGGATCCAGTTTCTGTCAGCCTGGGATGACATGGTCAACAGACCAAGCTGCTTTGCCAGAGATGATTTGCAATTTGCACCTGGCACCAATAGGCTTTTGCCGCTGGTAAGGGCTCTTGCCTCCCACATAGTGCCTTTTTTAGGCAAGGTCTCAAAAACAAAATTGCCAACATGAAAATTGTCAACCATAACAAACTAAAAGTTATGCTGCTAAATGCTAGGAGCTTAAGCCAAAATTTTCATATCCTGGAAGCACTTCAATCATTGGAGGATGTAGATGTCTGTCCAGTCACATAAATCTGGTTCAAGGCCTCAGAAAGTACCCATGCCTTGCAAGGCTACAATGCCTTCCACACTTTCAGACCGCAAAACAAACATGTGAGAACCAAAGGAGGCTGTGTTTCTATCTATATTAGAGAGAAATTCACCTCCTGACTAGTTACACTGGACAACTTCATGGAGTTACTCCAAGTTCAGATTACTGTGGGTAAGACCCCCCCCCCATTGAAGTCATAACTAGTTATAGATCTCCATCCATTGATCATGATGTGCAGGAGGCCTACTTGACCAAACTGGAGTCAATCCAAATATTGCCAAACACTCTGGTCATGGGGAATTTCAATTATCCCACCATTAACTGGGAAACCTACTCTAGCCCTAACTCACTAGCACAAAAGTTCCTTGACTTTGTTAACTCAAATGCTTTGGAACAAATTGTTCAAACCCCAACAAGAGGAACAAACATACTAGATCTGGTCCTCACTAACATGACAAACAGATGCACCATCGCAAAGTTGGACCCTCATTAGTTAAATCTGACCACAAATCAGTCGCCTTCAAACTGGCACTAACACAAGAACTCCCAAAGGGTGAAGTTGGCCTAAATAACTTCACCAAAGCAAACTATACCCTCCTAGGGGAAGGTATAATGCATTCCAAGCCCCACCCTCAGCTGAAATGGTAATTACACCAAAGCCTACACTAAAGCCCTGTACAATTACTAGTGTAGAAACTTTGTTGTTCCAGAGACAATCATATCCCCAAGTAAAAACAAGCCACCCTGGTGGACATCCAGCATCAACAAGCTTTACAACAAATGCAAAAATTTGCTGTCTAAGAAAACTAAAGCAAGGATCCAACAATGGAAAAGCACCCTTCTCAGCCTCAACAGGCAAATAAGACAATGTGTCAGATCTTCTAAGGGTAACTTTGAGCAAAACGTAGCAATCACAACCAGGGACAATCATAAGGTCTTTTACAGCTACATACGTAGCCTAAAAGGTTGGACCCAAGCACGTGTCGAACTAGTGATTAACGGTATCACACACACTGACCCCGTAGAGATAGCAAACCTGCTAGCAGACAGATTTGGAAAAGATTTCACTCCCTTATCCCCTCCAAACTTATTACAAATGTTGCCCCCAACTTCTACCCACCTTACATATCCAAAGAGCAGGTCATTAAAGCCTTGTCTAAGGCAAAAAATACAGCCTCTATGGGACCAGATGGCATCCCAGGCTGTTTTCTAAACAAACTAAAACATGAACTAGCATCAACATTAAGTACCCTATTCAATCACATCCTAACCACTGGCTTTGGTCCTGCAGAATGGAGAACAGCAACAGTTATTCCCCTCCAAAAAGGTGGCTTAGTAACAGACCTAGGAAGTTATAGACCCATAAGTCTGACCAGCCTCATGTGTAAAGCCATGGAACATATCATCTTGGACCTCATAAATAAAGACATAGGTGACCTCCAAATCCTGGTCTGACCCAGTTTGCCTTCATCAAGGGCAGATCCTGCCTGTTAAACCTGCTGTATTTCTTCAAAAATGTGACCAGGGCCATTGATGAGGGCAAATCTGTGCACACAGCATGCCTCAACTTGGCAAAGTCCTTTGACACAATCCCACACTCAGGTATTGCAGATAAACTTAGCAAACTGAATGTAAACCCCTTTATTGTAAGATGGATTGCCAACTGGCTTACAAACTGGTCACACACTAGCAAAGCGGGTGACTTCACATCAACCAGCGGGGTGCCACAAGGGTCAGTGCTGGGCCTACTGTTTGGTATATAGTTCTCAGAAGTTCAGGTCAAAATGTAGGGGCTTTGCAGATGACTACAAACTGGGTGCAATTATTGAATCCCCAAATTATGTCAGTATACTTCAGGAGGGTCTTATGCAGAGCAGTGACTGGTGTCTTAGTCATGGGCTCAAACTGAATGCAAAGAAATGCATCATCATTCCCTTTGGATTGACAACAATACCTTATGTATCTATGAAGTGGTAAGAGATCTGGGATCACAAGTACACTGTGACCTTAACTTTGACCACCATGTCTCTACTGTAGTAAGGAAGGCATTCTTCGTAGCACACTTGATTAGCAAAGGCATCATCTCTAGAGAAAAGGAGGTTATAACTCCTCTATGTTGTGTCTTTCAGCTTTTCCCGGTTAGGGGTCACCACAGCGGAACTCTGGTCTGCTAATGATTGGCAGTAGATTTTTACGTGCTGGCTTGTCAGGCCTAATGCACAACCTTCAACGAAGGAACGCCCATTCACGCATGTCACCACACAGAAGACGCTCTAACTGAGAATCGAACGGGCAACGTCTAACTGTGAGGCGACAATGCTACCGCAGCACCACCACCGCAGTCTGTTATAACTCCTCTATACTCATCAATAATCAGGCCCATAATTGAGTATAACGTCCCTTTTGGCATGTACCATACAAAGCACCTGCAGCAACTGCAGAGACCTCAGAGGTTTCTAAGAAGATCAAGGGACTCCAGCACATGCCTTACACAGACTGAGTAAAGTCCCTGTTGCTACACTCAGTATCATAGAGACTTCTTTGTGGAGACTCATGTCTGGCTTACAGAGCAATCTCCAACCCAAACCTAATGAATTTGCTGCACATCTGTAAATCAAATGGGAGTAGAGCTACCCATTCCATGGACCTACATATGGCCTGCGACTTGAATAAAACATGCTGGAGAGACAGATTTGTCTCTCAGCGACTGCTACATCTTTAGAAGAGGCTGTCAATTCAGGTGAAGCAGAGCACCTCTATGACACTGTTCAAAAGGAACCTGAACGAGTGAATGAGGCACTGTAAATTCTTACCAGGGATAGCACCCACAACCCTCCTGGACATGGGCAGTCTTTTCTAAATACAATCCTGGATATTGACTAGAGTATCTATGGTATTAAATGGGATGAAATGGCTAGGCTTGAAATTACCTCCAGGTTGATAGCCTAGTAACCTCCTATTATCCTATATTTCCCTTCTAATAGAATAAAACTTGTTTATGTCAGGCTTATTATACTATTATTTTCTGAAGTGTAACTTTGACATTGCTACTTCTAATATAAAAGTTCCTAAATGTGCTGACATCCATAGGGAAATGTTTATAGAAAGGCATGTAACATTAGATGAGAATCGTTTCATTACCAACTACTGTACCTTTCATACCAGCACTAATGAGCAACTTGCAAATGTCATTCAGTTTTCTCGGAATAAATAATAACAGCATAACTGTATAACTATTAATTGCAAAGAGCAATCACATTCCTTGACAGGATTTGTTGAAAAGTTTACCAAAAGTAATGCAATTACAGCAGTCAAACACTAGCATCTATAGCTGGTGAATCCCTACATTGATTCAAGCTTCTTAGCCTCAGGTTGTGATTATATAGTGCAGATTAAACCCTCTGTACACAGCGGTAGTGGTGCTGCGGTAGTGTTGTCGCCTCACAGCAAGACATTGTCCCGTTCGATTCTCAGCTAGAGCGTCTTCTGTGTGGAGGCATGCATGAATGGGCATGCCTTCGTTGAAGGTTGTGCATCAGGGCTGGTAACTCGGCACGTAAAAATCCATACCAAACATTAGTGGACCGGAGTTCCACTGTGGCGACCCCTAACGGGGGGATAAGCCAAAAGACACAACAAACCCTCTATACACAGTGAATATGAAAATCAGGTATCAGCTCATTATTATTTATGAACTACTCAATCTGCATGAAGTGCTGGGCAGGTAACTATGGTGAGAGTCCCACCAATGGCATGCACACACTCAAGCAATATTATACATATAATAATATTGCAATGATATAATAATATTATAGCAAGTACTGAGAAATAGGACTTGCTAAGGGCTTCCAAGTATGAATAATTAGTAGTAGTGCATGAATAATTAAGTGTTTAACACTCCTGACACTTTATTCTACACTTACAGAGGTTGTGTCAGGGAGAATAAACTTCCAAAAGAAGTTTGAGATTACATTGACCATACTTAAAAGATAAACTTTATAACATATTTTGGAATATACGTATGTAAATTATATGAAGTACATAAAACTGAAACATGCAAACAATAAATTTCGAAATAAATGAAAATTATAATACAGTAACTTTACAAATGTTTCAAAAGACAGAATAAAAACATGCATTTGTTCTTACAGTAATATAATTTCTTAGGTTAGCTGTTGCAAATATCACATTCATGCAGACATCTACTGTGAAATAACATAGGACAACTTTGAAAAAATGGGTATAGTGCTCCATAAATGTAAAGTATTAGAATGTCAACGTTTAAGTATATGTCCTCCACATTCTTTGCCTAACAAAACCTCTCTGTATGTGGGACATACTGATAATGCTGTCAATATTTCATGTTAAGACCATGGTTTCAAGGTTCAAATCAAGAAAAGAGGTGAACTCTGTTTGAAACTAGAGATCCTTAATATCCAGATTTTGACTGTCAGCTGCCACTAGAAGTGAATGATGGTTCACTTCCCAAGGTAAAAACTCAGAAATTTAATTTTGAATGCCATCAGTAACACAACGAGTCTGGCAGCAGTGAATGTCTGTCAGCACTTTGAGCAGTACTGAGTGAAGAAAATACCCTTGTCAATTGCCTGTCTCTGTGGCTCAAGGTGTTAATGCAGTAGGTTTGGAGAAACAGCAGTTAATGTAGGGTTAAAATCCAGATTACACACATTTTCACTGAGAGGATGAGAAGAACTGTCACAGAATATTCATTATGAACTAAACATGAAGTACAACTGTTATTTATAAAAATGAAATGTGCAACACAGCTCTGGGTAATGAATGCTAAAATAAGTTAACTATTCTCTGTGTAAATTGTGTTAAGCATAACAATGATCACAGTTAATTTAAACTGCACTTGCATATGACTCAACACAAGCATTATTAGGTGTGTAGAACAGTACAGTATGTCATGTAATGCACGCATGGCATGCCTCATAGAACATGTGGCAAGTATGACATGGGTATGAATGCTAGCAAAGTCATACTACATCAGAAATGTGACAAACCTTATCAGATTTCAATGTATCACTCCATATGAGCTTGAGACACAAACAATGGAGGAGGCATACTTTACATATACATAACAAGCATGCATGCCTGTTCCAGTAACTCACGATAATTGCATTAGACAATGTGTAAATCAGCTTAGCTGCATGTGAGTACATTCCCAAGCAGCATCAATTAGCTTTTATTACTTAAATATATATAAAATATATTTTCTGCAGTCATCAAAATATCATTACAATTTCTATCATTGTAAATGGATGTATTTAACTGGAATGTATATATCAGTTATGTTATAGTCACTTAAATGCTTACCTACTGTTTAAAACAGGACCCAGTGAGTGGGCTAACTCTAATTTTCTCCCTGTCGCTGTTGCCAACCAGAACACAGCACATTACCATAACAAAAACCCTTCCCCTAACAGTATGATACAGACACACACACACACACACACACACACACACACACACACACACACACACACACACACACACACACACACACACACACACACACACACACACACACACACACACACACACACGCACGTGCACACATACACCAGCAAATCTATCCACTTTCCTAGTCCATATTCTAAACCTATCTCACAAACACTCACACACACAATCCCACCCATAATGCTGAAACTTTCAAAATATCTGAAAATGTTGTCATTAGAACCAAACACCACTTGCCTTCATGCAAGCAGACTGTACACACCACAGGAACAGTTGACAAGCCAATGTATGAAATTTCGTGTAATCGTTAAATTGGAATTTTACTATAAACAGAAAGCAATAATGTAATAAACTGTAATGACAAAACTCATATTCAGCCGAGTATATTGCAATCGTGTATACAGTAATATATGTATAATTTATGTATACACACATAACTATCTATATATGTTTGTGTGTATATATATATATATATATATATATATATATATATATATAGAGAGAGAGAGAGAGAGTGAGAGAGAAAATATAGTTTTACATATGTATGAATTTAGGGACATACTTTTAAGAATAATGCTTTCTTTTAATTACATATCTAGATATTAATCTGATAGGTAGAAATAAATTAGTTTAGGCATGTTATCCCTACAGAAGTACCCTTTGAGGAATAATGTCCATTCTATCATCAGACATTAATAGGACAGTAGTTGTGAAGGGAAGTCCAATCATGTAATTGTGACGTGCTTACTCATAAGCAGGTCATGTTGTGTTTTATACCACTAGGTAAACTGGGCATGCTTTTGCCAAATGTTTTCCCCCAAGTGGAAGCAGTACTATGTTCCAGAAAATAAATTCAAGAATAAATGCTATCTTACTGAACTTTTCATCTCTATAATGGTTGTTGTGTAATGTTTAAGGTATATTAATACTTGAATTCAACGTGCCTTCTTGTAGACTGCACACTTTTATATTTATTTTTATTTGGTTGTTAACTATAAAAGGGAATTGATCCGTGGGGTGTATTACACTGTGTTCTATAGTACCTGTCACCAATCTTATCCTTCTGGGAAGAGTTATTGTGTAGCACTCATACTTTGATTATTTCCTACAGCAACATTCAATCCTATTTGTTACTCATTTGTCTCACTCGGCTCCCTATTGAAATAGTGTCACTCAGCATTTTAAATGCCAACACACACAAAAAATAGATCAAAACTCCAGATAAAGAGTGAATCTCGAAAATCAGTCTTCTTCTTTGCAGGGGTTAACTTCCCCTGCACCACCATCCCCAATTTGGGGGAAAGCCTCCCACACTCCAGAACTTATATATACCAGCTACAACATCACCATACCACAGAAAAGGGAATATTCCAGGAAATGACCATCTCAGACTTAGTATATATAAGTACATTTTTTGGTCAATTTTCAATCGTCTTTTTTGCAGGGGTTAAGGTCCCCTGCACCACCACCCCCAATTTAGGGGCAAGCCCCCCCCCCACATTCCAGAACTTATGTAGACCAGCTACAATATCACCATACCTCAGAAAAGCGAATATACCAGGAAATGACCATTTCAGACCTAGTATATATAAATACAATTTCTTTTTGTGCATTCAGCCTCTATCTTTTGGGTTTCACACTAGTAGGCCCCAACATTTTAAATGGTTACTGTCTGACTCCTTGTGTGTCAAGGTATACTTGCATCTAACTCAGGGGTGGCTCATGGTACTGGCTGCTTGACTTCCACTCTCCAAGTAACAAAATAAATATGTATATATATATATATATATATATATATATATATATATATAAAATTTAGAAGGCTTCAGAAAGTTGACTATTATTTTGAAATTGTCATTAATAGCTGACTTTCCAATTTATTATTTTCTTCCAGGTGCACAGAATTCTGAGAAGATCTGCCCCCTTACCCCACCAAAAAAAAAAAAAAAGTCAACTTAATCTGCTCACTGGGCTGTTTACAAATCAGCCTGGCATTAGATGTCTTCCACCAATTCACACACCTATTGAGGACATTAGAAATGTGTCTCAACAAAGGTCTTATTTGTCTCCTGCCTGACAGACCTTCCTATTAGGAAAGGCTGCCCCAGGCGACCAAGGCGGTATGAGACACTGTATGCATTTGCAGGAATGGACTAGGACCGTAGAGGCACAAGCACAATTTTTTTTCTAGCACTCTGCCTGCACTGCAAGCATGTCAGAAGATAAGTAATTGATGTGTGTGTGTGTGTGTGTGTGTGTGTGTGTGTGTGTGTGTGTGTGTGTGTGTGTTGTGCGTGTATGTGTGTGTATGTGTGTGTTCGCGCATCTGTGAGCCTGTGTGAGAGGGATAGATGCTTTCATTTGTCCATGATTTTGGCAATTAGTGAGGATTGCAGTTACTAAATAATGTTGAGAGAGATTTCAGTTTTTGATGTAATGACCTTCAATTAAAAAAAGTTAATACAAAGCCTGTTACTCTAGCAGGTTTCTAAGTATATGAAGACAAGCTGTCTCTGATTTTGTGGTTTGTCCACTTTTGTTTGCTTTTTTCTTTGATTCTTGTGATAAGAGGTTGAGAGGTACATGCACATCGGTGTGTGTGTGTGCGTTTCTGTGTGTGTGTGTGTGTGTGTGTGTGTGTGTGTGTGTGTGTGTGTGTGAGCACACGCATGGGGGGCTGCAGTGAAAAAGTGAGAAGATATATTCCTGTGTGGCAGTTATTTATGTTTTTATCCATTCATTTGATCACAATCAAACATTTTTGATTTATGTTCACTGTCATAAAAGTGTTTATAATTGTTTGCCACATTCTTGTGTGTGTGTGTGTGTATGCATATATGGATGGATGTTTGCAGGTTTGGGAGGCATAGATGCTCTCAACAGGACCCGGATGTTTCAGAATGTCTCTGATTTTATTGTTTTTGGCTTGTATTTTAGTCAATTTCTCAAAATGTTTGTGGATTTTGTGGCACCTCATTGATGAGTACAGTCTCTAGATAATGATGATGGACATTTGAGTTTCAAATGTAATAACCTTCAGAAATAGTATGCTACAAATTAAGTATAGGAAAATAACAGTTGTCCCTAATTTTGGTACTTTGTCCATCATGGTATTAGCTTTCCCCTTACTCCTTGATCTAAGAGGTTGAGATATAGGGGGTGCAATGGATTCTGAGAGCAGTGAGCTAAGAAGATAAATTCCTATGTACAAGTTATTGATACATGTATTCATCCATTTGATCACAATCATCATCTGAAATGTACAGTCACAATCAAACAAGTGGCTGTAAATGATGGTTTTGTGTGTGTGTGTGTGTGTGTGTGTGTGTGTGTGTGTGTGTGTGTGTGTGTGTGTGTGTGTGTGTGTGTGTGTGTGTCTATAGTGGGGTTTAATAAATTACTGAAGTCAATTTTTATTATCTTTATTTTATTACATTCTGACATCTCAGGTATATATAGTCAATCATTGTCAGTGGCATAATATGTAGCATACTTGCTTTTGGTGTTGGAAGACCAGAAGGCTGTGGATCTATTCCCACTTCAGGTGATTGGATTGCTAATGCTGCAATGGAGTATTAGAGGGGGGTTGCCGCACTCCTGAGCTTGTTACTCTTTGGATGAGACATTAAACCAGTCTCATCTGCCAGAGTTGATGGTAGTTCAAGTGGATGTAAAAGATCCCATGGCCGCTACTGAAAAGAGTATTGGAAGTTCTGCAATGCCAAGGTCAAACTTCCTCTTGTAGTATAAATCAGCATGGGTCACCTCTTAAAAGATACCACTAGCTTAGTGGGACTAACCCAGTAAACAAAGGATAAATAAAATAAGCAAAGCTGGCTATAATTGCTGGGTATAGAGACTGTCAGTGGTTGAAACTGAATGATACTGTCAGCATTTATTAATGTTAAGCAGGCATTATTCTACCTTTACAGAAGTTGTGTGCATTTGTAAGAAGACAGCTAGAGTATTTTACTGCCTATTTTTAAAAAGAGAAATAATCCAGCACCCTGAGCATAAGTAGCAGAAAAAACTTTTATTATGAACCAAAACGGTTTCAGCAACTAGCTTTCTTCAGTGGCTTATTAGAAAACTCACAATAAGTCAAATTTTTAGGAAATGCTAACTGAGTGACCTGACATCACTTCCTGTATACCAACAACATAACCACAAAAAATATTAATATTGTAAATAGACAGTGAATAAATGCCAAAGTTGAAACATACAATAGATTTAGACAAATAATGTAATTTAAATCAATCAAATCTGCGATGTGTAGAGTCAATAAAAAATTGATGCGCATGGGACTATCTGTCATGAAAATGACTGTTTGAGGAACTCCACTCGCACAGAGGGATAATGCTTTGACTGTAGCCCGACTGACTTGGGTTCAAATGGCCACTCAGGCAACTGATGGAGCAGTAGGGAAAATAGGCATGCTTATCCTGAGGGTATGTGGGGGTTGGGCATTCCCTGTAATCATCCCTGGTAGGTTAGAGTGGTGGACCTGGCTGGCATGTGCAAAGGCAGTAAGATAAACCACGTCCCCATTGTATGCCTGCCCTTTAGATGAAACTTTGTAACTCCAATGGGAGGGGGGAATTGGCTAGGGTAGGATGGCTAGACCCTCCAGAATGCACTAAGGATCTGTGTCAGCCCCAGCCCATAGAGGAGAAAACCCTAGGGTGTTAGAAGAGGCTGGCAGACACAGCAATGAGCTTGAGGCACTGGCGTATGGTGCTGTATGATGACGGAAATAGGGCACAAAGTACTAAAAAAGAAAATGGCCGTGTGAGGGAAGGAGGTTTCTGTACATCTAAAAGTAGGATGCTAGCCATTATTTTTTCACTTTCCATCACAGTCCATGACTGTCTATTGGGGACAGGACAGAACAAAACAGGTTGTATGCGACAACAACTAATCAGGGGCATAGTGATGCATCGAGTAGCATTGCCACCAAAAACATTTGGTTCTCTGCTTGAGTTTTTGTCTGTTAATCTTTCTGGGTGAAATGTATATGTACTCCTTGTCTCGGTGTGGCTTTTAGCCATGTACTTTAGTTTCTCATCCAAGACCCTCATCTGTATAATATATATGCCTTTAGCCATTTGTGCTTTTACTTTCATTACAGTCTAACACAAAAAGGATACACAGAAAGTAACTTGTCTTTTTTTTGGAGGGGTAAAGAGGCACTCACTATTCTCAGGTATGGTTTATACATCCTTGCAAGCACTTGCCTTCTCACTTTATTGGAAACTAATGTATTGTTACCTTTAGGCACAACTTATCTTTCCTTTTTTTTTTGTTCATGTCATCATTACAGCAAAAGGTTGTAAGAAAGCTCTATTATGGATACCACATCATGTAGAAACCTATGACTTTTGGTGGCCTAGCAGACTCCATAACCACCACATAATTCAGTTACTTCCTACAAACTAATGACAGTGGAGTCTTGGCTAATCAGGGTGTGTTAAAACATGGGGGGAATCTAAAATGTAAGACAGAAAATGAAAATACAAGAAAGAAGTAATTTATATGGATGGTGTGGGGCAGAGATGGAGGGAAACACAGAGGAGGGGTACTGTTGGGGATCCAGGGTGGACTGGCATGCATCAGGTAAAGCTATCAAGTTCTTTGTCTATGTATCAATTTCACATAAGGTTGCCCTTGCTCATTGCAATCACAAATCTGAGTTGTACAGTCAGTAAAATGGCTATAATGAATAGATACCTAATGAGACAGTCTATGGATGAAAGTGAAGGACCACATCTCGTTTGATCACAGAAAATGGTCAAAGGCCTGTTAAAGCAGCACACCACCCCATCTCAATTAGCCTTGCCATTCAGTATCTTCCTGTAACTCCCTCCCTTTGCTTTGGGGTCACCAGCCAACACTGGTTTAACTTTTGATTTTGGATTCTGCTCCTTTTTTTTCCTCAACATTCAAAGACCTTTATTGTTTTATAGTTTTCCTTCTGTTTTGTTCAAAGCAATGGTGTTTTTTTTTATTTTTCTTCTGTATGCCTTTTTTAAGTTTTGTGTCTCTTGTGTGGTGTATTCTGTGAAGCATAATTTCAGTCTGCACCTTGTTTGTTCCAGAGCGTACCTCTCAACTCCTCAGATTTTCACAGAATGTCCAGATTTTTACCTCATACTTTTTGGGTTGTTGCTCATAAAATCTGTGTTTTTTCTGGCAAATCACTATGATGGTCTGAGGACTGAAGTCACTAAATAATGAGATATGTTTGAGTTTCGGACTTCATATCCTTCAGAAAAATGTATGTTTATGAACTCTGTTACTCTAGCAACTTTCGAAGTTTATAAGAACAATATTTAAAATCTGTCCATATTTTTCCCTTTGTCCCCCCATTTGTTCAGGCTTTGCCCAGATGTCTTGCACTAAGAAGTTGAGCGGTATGTTCCAGAGGGTTCATTAAATCTTGTCTTCTTTTGTATTTGATTTCTTTCAATAACTGCAGTCATCTTTCTTTAAGCACTGACCCGGTGCCACAGTTGCTTTGCTTCTCTAGACTGCTGCATTTTCTAGAGCTCCCCCCCAAACTCTGTATTACTACATACAATACTTGATTCTTCAAAATATAGCTCATCAGCAATTAGCAGAGGGGTGAAGGGGTGTTATCATACTCTCACTTGGACCCAAATACACTTTGATTTTCTATGATTTTTCACAAGGTTCTTTTTGTCTTCATATGAAAACGTACAGAAACAATATGCAGCTATACTCCAACATAAATTTGAAAATCATGTATTTCAGAGTGATAAGGTATCCCGCAACCTTCTTCAGTCTAGGACTCATTGCACTAATCAATATGCAAAATGTATGCAAATTAAGTACCCAGATTTTTGGCTTGTTACCTCACAGCAAGAGGTTCTCCCGTTCGATTCTCGGCTTGGCTTGGGAGTGCCTTCTGTGTGGAGCCTGCATGTCCTCCCCGTGGTTGGGTAGCGTTCGAAAGACATGCGTGCGTAAATGGGCGTGCCTTCGTTGAAGGTTGAGTGTCGAGCTGGCACCTCGGCATTTCGTAAAAATCTACTGCCAATCATTAGTGGACCAGAGTTCCTCTGTGGCGACCCCTTACTGGGAAAAAGCTGAAAGACAAACAAACATACTTACTTTTCAAGATCTGTTGTCCAGCTTTTTAACGACTGCAGGTTGAGCGGTTTGCTAAAAAGACAGTTCATCTTTGTTTTTCTTTTGTAATATGACAGGAAATGTTGCCTGTTTCAGTCAGTTCCAATGTATAACATTTTCCAATGTTTTAAATATAGACATGTATACTGAGAAACTGTTATTCTGCATATTAGTCTTGCATCCAAGTGTATTTGTACATTTATTTCAAATATTCAGGAATGTTTTCTGTTTCATTCAGTTGTGTATTGTTGATTGAGTCTGCCAGTGTTGTCATTAACATGAATCATATGAAGTCCTGCAGCAAGCTAAATAATGATTGGAAAAAAAA